>NW_027063176.1:0-42171 GCF_032884065.1 Artemia franciscana | reverse complement strand
ATTTATTTATATATATATATATATATATATATATATATATATATAAAATAAGTCGTTTAGGCTAGGAATAAGTGAAAATGACAAGATGATATTAGGTAACAAAAAGATTGATCAGGTGAAAGCCTTACTTACCTTTGTAGTATCAAACAGTTCGTGGTAACGAACTGTAGTTAGGAGCGACCCGGCTCAATAGTAACCAAAACTCAAAAAATGAAATTTTTATGCCAATAGTTACATCAAAAGAATTGCATTTTAAAGTTGATTTTAAATATATAAGTTTCATCAAGATTGGTCTTACCTGTCAAAAGTTACGAGCCTGAGAAGATTTGCCTCATTTTAGAAAATAGGAGAAATACCCCTTAAAAGTCATATGATCTTAACAAAAATCACACCATCAAATTCAACGTATCCGAGAACCTTACTGTTGAAGTTTCAAGTCCCTATATACAAAAATGTGGAATTTAGCATTTTTTGCAAGAAAGACAAATCACGGATGCGTGTTTATTTGTTTGTTTTTTTTCCAGGGGTGATCGTATCGACTCAGTGGTCCTAGAATGTCACAAAATGGCTCATTCTAATGGAAATTAATAGTTCTATTGCCCTTTTAAAGTGACCAAAAAAATTAAAGGGCAACTAGGCCCCCTCTCACGCTCATTTTTTCCCCAGAGTCACCGGATCAAAATTCTGAGATAGCCATTTTATTCACCATAGTCGAACAACCTAACAACTATGTCTTTGGGGACGACTTACTCCCCCGCAGTCGCCGTGGGAGGGGCTGCAAGTTACAAACTTTGACCTGTGTTTACATATAGTAATGGTTACTGAGAAGTGTACAGACATTTTCAGGGGGATGTTTTTGGTTTGGGGGGAGAGTTGAAGGAGGGGTTACATGGGAGGGTCTTTCAATCGAGGAACGTCTTATTGGGGAAGAGACTTTCAATGGAGGGGGCGCAGGATTTTCTAGCATTATTAAAAAAAAACAATGAAAAAATAAATATGAAAAGTTCTTTCTACTGAAAGTGAGGAGCAGCATTAATACTTAAAACGAAGAGAAATTATTACGCATATGACGGGTTTACCTCCTCGTAATACCTCGCTCTTTACGCTAAAGTATTTTTAGTAATTTCAACTATTTATTTTACGGCCTTTTTGATTCAGGGGTCATTCTTAAGGAATTGGGACAAAATTTAAGCTTTAGTGTAAAGAGCGAGGTATCGACGAGGGGTGAGCCCCCTCATATACGCAATAAAAACATACGAAAATAGAAGTTCGCTACGAAAGTTAATTCATAAGTTACGTTTATTTTTTTCTTATGAAAACGGTCGTAAAAAATTATAAGTTATAGTTGCCTTTTTGAGTAATCAAAAAATTAGAGGGCAAATAGGCTTCCTCTCTCGTTCCTTTTTTTTCAAAATCTTCCGATAAGAATTATGAAAAAGCCATTTAGCATAAAAAAAAAATTAATATGCAAATTTCGTTTTAATTATTTATGCGTGAAGAGCCAGGATAAAAAAATACATTAAATAAAAAACGTCCAGAAATTAAACAAAAGAAAACAAGTTTTTTCAAATGAAAGTAAGGAGCGACATTAAAACTTAAAACAAACAAAAATTACTCCGTATATGAAAGGGGCTTTTCCTCCTCAACGCCCCGCTCTTTACGCTAAAGTTTTTTACTGTTTTAAAATGTAGAGTTAAGAGAAAGAGTCAAACTTTAGCGTAAAGAGCGGGGCGTTGAGGAGGAAAAGCCCCTTTCATATACGGGGTCATTTTTGTTCGTTTTAAGTTTTAATGTCGCTCCTTACTTTCATTTAAAAAAAATTTTTTTGTTTAATTATTAGATAAGACGGTGGGAGCAGTGAAAATGATAAAAGTAGAATAGCCAAGGCTCAGCATGTTTTTTACAGTTGAAAAAAAGTTTAGAAGAATAAGAAGATAAGTCTGCAAACCAAGATTAGAATTTTGGAATCTACAGAGATGTTAATGGTCAAACAAGGTTCTGAAGCATGGGCACTCCAAAAAGCGGATGAACATTTGCTAGATCTTTACCAACAAAATTGCTTACGGACTGTTTTGGGTATCCGGTTGACGGACCGTATTTCAAACAATATGCACTACGAGAAATAGAGTTCAATCCCACTTTCAAGGGCTATAATGAGAGAAAGGTTGAGAGATGAATAGGGTACATTTTGTGGATGAAAGATGACAGTTTGTAAAATATTTTTCTTTTTCCCCAACCTTGCTGGCAAAACGAAAAGCAAATCATCTGTTGTTGCAGTGGAAGAATATCATAAGGAAAGATCTAATGGAAACAATCTAATGGAAACAATTATCGAAGGGAAGGGTGCCTACTTTTATTTTCCTCTGGTGGCTATATGCTGCGGTGACTTTTTAGCAGTAGTAGTAGTAGTAGTAGTAGCAGTAGTAGTAGTATACCAACCTTAACATATTAAACTTTTACGGAGTGATTAAGGTTCCATTGGACCCCAAAAATTGACTTATAGGAGGATGCAAAGGAAAAAATTAAAACACTTAGTGTATGTAGCTTATCAACATAAAAAAATACGATATAAAAATCTTAAGTTGTTTTGAGGAAGGCCGTGTGACATCAATTTTCGTTGTTGAAAAGGCTTAAGATTGTTTGTCTAATACATCTGAAAATTTTGCTGCAGACGCTTCAATGTGAAAGTAGTAAGGTATATACAAGAAAACTTCAGTGTGAGTTCAATTCAGGCATTCATTCAGTCAACACCTCTTGTGTTCTCAAAGAATTACCTAGGAAAAAGAACCTGTTTTGGTTATATTGACTGTTTGTTTGGAATATTTTATTTGATTTTGATTATTTTATTTGGTTAAAGTTCATTAGGGATTTTTCAAATACAGTGGATAATTTAGCAGGCTCCACGATCCACCATTCCAATAAGGGTAATTGCCACCTTTGCCAATAAGGGTGATTACCACCAATAAGGGTGATTTTATGATTTTCATGTATTGCTAGCTGTCAATCTTGTATCTTTTGAATATAACAATGCCGATGCTTCAAAGCAAAAGTTAGAAGGGTGTAAATCAGAATTCAAATTAATGGGGTGATTTAGGTGGGTAGGAACATAAATTTACTATACTACTAAAGGGATTTTGAATACCGGCTACTCCCACTACTTGTGACTCCAACTGGAGCTAATAGGAACTTTGGCAACAGCTATAACTAGCTATGAATGTTTGCAACTTCAACTCTAACTAATCGCTAAGATAAAAATTCTATGACTACCGCTACCTCTACATACAATTAATCTATAAAGCGTTTTCCACAAATGATTTTTTCAAAGAAAACGAAGAGCCCAATTAAACCTAAAATTAGAAAAAATAAAGTATTTTTACCTTCCAAGTGTAAAACTACCATAAATCACTATCATTAAATAAATAATCCCAAAACAGAGCAATAATCAAACAGGTCGTGGTAACGAACTGTAGTAAGGAGCAACACGGCTCAATAGTAACCAAAACTCTAAAAAATTGAACTTTGATATCAATAGCTACATCAAAAGAATCGCATTTTAATGCTGATTTCAAATATATAAGTTTCATCAAATATAGTCCACCCATAAGAAGTTACGAGCCTGAGAAAATTTGCCTTATTTTCGAAAATAAGGGAAAACATCCTTTAAAAGTCGTAGGATCTTAACGAAAATGACACCATCAGATTCAGCGTATCGGAGAACCCTACTGTAGAAGTTTCAAGCTCCTATCCACAAAAATGTGGAATTTTGTATTTTTTGCCAGAAGACAAATCACGGGTGCGTGTTTATTTGTTTTTTTTGTTTTTTTGTTGTTTTTTTTCCCAGGGGTCATCGTATCGACCAAGTGGTCCTAGAATGTCGCAAGAGGGCTCATTCTAACGGAAATGAAAAGTTCTAGTGCCCTTTTTAAGTGACCAAAAAAATTGGAGGGCATCTAGGCCCCCTCCCACGCTCATTTTTTCTCAAAGTCAACGGATCAAAATTTTGAGATAGCCATTTTGTTCAACATAGTCGAAAACCATAATAACTATGTCTTTGGGGATGTCTTACTGCCCCACAATTCCTTGGGGGAGGGGCTGCAAGTTACAATTTTTGACCATTGTTTACATATAGTAATGGTTATTGGGAAGTGTACAGACGTTTTCAGGGGGATTTTATTTTGTTTGGGGGTGGGGCTGAGGAGAGGGGGCTATGTTGGAGGATCTTTCCTTGGATAAATCTGTCATGGAGGATGAAAAATTCAATGAAAAGGGCGCAGGATTCTCTAGCATTACTATAAGAAAACAATGAAAAATAAACATGAAAACTTTTTTTCAAATGAAAGGAAGAAGTAGCATTGAAACTTAAAACGAACAGAGATTATTACGCATATGAGGGGTTCTAAAAATACTTTAGCATAAAGAGCGAGGTATTTAGGAGGAGATAAATACCTTGCTCTTTATGCAAAAGTATTTTTAGTAATTTCAACTATTTATTCTACGGCCTTTCTGATTCAGGGGTCATTCTTAAGGAATTGGGAGAAACGTTAAGATTTAGTGTAAAGAGCGAGGTATTAACGAGGGTACAAACCCCCTCATATACATAATAAAAATATAAGGTTATGAAAGTTTGTTACGTAAGTTAATTCTTAAGTTACGTATATTTTTTGCTAATAAAAACGTTCGTTAAAAATTCTAGTAGCCTTTTTAATTAACCAAAAATTTGGAGGGCAACTAGGCCTCCTTCTCCACCCCTTATTTTTCAAAATCGTGTGATCAAAACTAAGAGAAAGCCATTTAGCCAAAAAAAGAATTAATATACAAATTTCATTTTAATAATCGATGTGCGGAGAGCCAAAACCAAACATGTATTAATTCAAAAACGTTCAGAAATTAAATAAAAAAACTGATTTTTTTAGCTGAAAGTAAGGAGCGACATTAAAACTTAAAACGAACAGAAATTACTTTGATATGAAATGGGTTGTCCCCTCTGCAATCCCTCGCTCTTTACGCTAAAGTTTGATTCTTTGCCACAATTCTACTTTTTAAAACAATTAAAAGCTTTAGCGTAAAGAGCGAGGGATTGCAGAGGGGACAACCCATTTCATATACGGAGTAATTTCTGTTCGTTTTAAGTTTTAATGTCGCTCCTTACTTTCAGCTAAAAAAATCAGTTTTTTTTTATTTAATCAGAAGTAGGGATCTAGCGTTGCCTATAATAATGGCCATAAGGATCCAATATTTTATTGTGATTATTTTTTTTTTACAGGGACAATTCATATGGAAGGTGTGGTTGCATAGACTTTGGAGGGGCTCATTCAATTGTAAATTGGAAGTCTTAGTGTCCGTCTTAAGAGTCAAAGGTGATCATAGGGCAGCCTCCCCCTCCCCAAGGCTTTTTTCCCTAAATTTATCTGTTAAATATTTTGAGATGGCCATTTTGTTAATAATATAGAATAGATGAGATACCCAAAACTCCGAAGTCAAAAGAACCACCCCAGACATGGGGCTAGTGTTCTAAACCCTGCTCTGGGATATATATGGTTCTTGTTAAAGGGCTGCCCGTAAAAACTTCAGAGGTGATTCCATTGATTGAAATTTAAAAGTTATAATTCAGTTTTCAAGAGTCAAAGGAGCTAAAAGGGCAACTAGCCTCACCCCATACCCCTTTTTTCCTCAAAGGCATCCAATATAAATTTGAGATAGGTATTTGGTTCAAAGTTTTTCAAAGATTAGATAATAAAATTTATGGGGTATTAAAGCCCTCTAAATTCAGGGGAAATTATTTTACCTTGTACTGCGGGGTATATGAGGTTTTCATGGAAGAGGTGGTTGTGTAAGCTTCGTAGATGACTCAAATAATCAAAAATTGAGGGTTGTTGTTCTCTTTTTAAGAGTCAAACTTGATTAGGTGGCAAATATCCCCCTTGAGCAACTAACCCCCTCAAGCCCTTTCTTACAAAGTTTATCTCATAAGTAATTTTAAGTAGTTATATGTTCATAAAAGATCATTCAACACAAACTCTCAGGCCTGCAAAACTCTCCAGAGCCCAGAAAGAAGGTTTTATTGAAGGGGTGGTCATATAAACTTCTTATGTTGCTCATTCAATTAGAAATTTAAAAATTTTGCTCCTTAGGGACTGAAGGGCAACAAACCCTCCTTGCCTTCTTTTCTCAAAATCCACTTGATTAAATTTTGGTGATTGCCTTTTGGTTCAAAAAAGTTTAAAAATCAGATAAATAAAGCTCGGGGGCTCACCACAACCCTCTAGAGTCAAAAAACAAGCGTTGTAATTTATACCCTGAGATATATATGGTTTTAAGTGAGGGTTTTTAAAAAAGTTCAAAGATCACCTAAGCCCGGCCCCTACCCGAAGTAAAAAAGCTTATAAATAATTTATTATTCCAAAATATAAGGCAGCTGACCCCTGTCACTCTTTACCCCAACCCTCTTCCCCTCCTCCTGAGTAGCTATCAATAATAAATTATGAGAGCTGACTCCTAGTCCTCTCTCTATAGCTTGACCCAGACAAAAAAAAAGTATTAAAGAAGTTTTATCCAAAAATATGGGAGTTGGCTCCCTAGCTCTCCCTCCATGGTTTTTCCCCCTGCAAAAAACATTAAAGATTTATTATTCCAAAAATTATGTAGGCTAATCCTGGTACTTCCTCCGTGCCTCCCCTCCAAAAGAAACTTATCAGCTATATCCTATCCTAAAACTCATCGGAACTGGTCTCTGGCCCTGTCCTTATGATCTACCCACCCCGAGAAAAAAAAATGACTTATTGACAATACTTTACTTCAAAAATTATTGGAACTGATGTCTGATCCTCCACGGCCGATCCTTCCCCCCTCGAAAAAAACAACTTTTTGACTATATATTATTCCAAATGTTTTGGAGCTAAGAGATACAGAGAGATACACAGAGAGAGACACATGACTAGCCATGAATTGATGCACACAACTATTATCTCTATTTTTTTTGTGTATAAGATGCAGAGACAGGCAAACAGCCTCTCAGACGAACAGGCACAGAGAAAGAGAGAGAGAGAGAGAGAGAGAGAGAGAGAGAAAGAGAAAGAGAGAGAGAGAGAGAGAGTGAGGCCTCTCACTCTTTCTCCGTTTGTATCTCTGTATGTGTATCTCTCTCTATGGGTATCGCTCTCTGTATATTAACTTTCTGGGTATCTTTCTATGGGGATTGTTCGTCTGACTCTATACACAGAAAGAACGTTTCTATGCTTGTATGTGTTTTTTCTCATGTCTCTCTCTCTCTCTCTCTCTCTCTCTCTCTCTCTCTCTCTTACCGAGTATTTATATATATATATATATAATATATATATATATATATATATATATATATATATATATATATATATATATATATATATATATATATATATATATATATATATATATATATATATATATATATATATTAAGTTTTATTTTAGAATTTCAGTTATACTTAGATCAAGAAGCAGTTTTATTATTGTTTATTAGATACATAAGCAAGCTGACAATTGAGGCAGTAAATGCTAGGAGTGTGATCTCATTTTAAGTTTAGCTTTATCCTATAAATCTGTATTTTAAAAGTTGCACAGCAGAAACTAATATAGAAAAATATATAAATAAGCTTCAGGTAAACAACTGCAATTAAACGATATGAGCCTAAGAAAATTTCTTCAATTTTAGAAAAAGGAAGGGGGAAATCACAAAAATATCAAGCGATCTTAATGAAAATCTTACATCACCAGTGAAAAAAACACGGATATGTGTTCATCTGTTTCGTTTTTAAGGTTGATTGTATTGAGCCAGTAATCCAAAAAAATTGGGAGAGGGATCATTTGATGTGAAATTAAAAGTCCGAGTGCAGTTTTAAGTTAACAAAATATTGGAGGAAAGCTAGAACCGCTCCCCTGCCCTTTTCCCTCAAAGATACCCAATTAAATTTTGAGATAGTCTTTTTGTTCAACATAATAATGTCATTAAATTACTAAATTTGTTAGGATGACTCAGCCCCCACATTTCTTGGGGGTAAGGCAGCAAGCTATAAGCTTTGCCAACTCTTTACATATAGTATTATTATTTTGGACATATCCAAATATTTTTAGAAAGGGTAGTGTTTTCTAGTGAAAGTGGGGGAAGGTACGTGAGAAGATCTTTCCATAGAAGAACTTTTCGAGTGAAAGATAATTTTCCAAGTAGGGAGTGATGAGTTCCCGGGCATAAAATAAAAACAATCACAAATAAAAAAAATACTTTTTTTTTATCTAAGAGTAAGGAGCAAAATTATGACCTAAAACAAACATATGTTATTATGTATGTATGGGGGATTACCCCTTCTCTTTACCTTACTCTCTGAACCAAAGTTCTTTCAGGAATTTTTTGAAAAATTCAACGTTTTTAATTCAACAGTGCTTTTGTTTCAAGAGTCATTCATAAATAATTACAACAAAAAAAGCAATAATTTAGATTAAAGAGCGAGATATTGAGGAAGGGAAAACCCTCCTACTATACGTGATAATTTTTATTAATTTTAAGTTTTATTGTTACTCCTTACTTTCAGTTGAAAAACAACTTATTTTTTATTTGACTGTATTATCGGGTTGCTCAGAGTTGCAGCATATTTCTTATAGCCCTTTTCCAGGTTTATCACTATAAATATCTGAAAAGTTCAACCCAGCGAAGAAGGTGGAGGCTTGATAATGGTTGGAGCCTCACTATTCTGAAGGAGATCATATTATTGATGGGAAATAAGCCTAAAAGGATCTTGATTTTAATGTTTCGCTTGGAGAAACCTTAACTTTAGAGTGAATAATATAGAAGGGTGTTAGGGGTTTAACCCCTTTTTATCTAAGATACTTTGAACGTAAGATTAAAAATTACCATCAATAAAAAAAGTTAAATTTCATTAGATGTATACAGCTTTGTCAATTCTTAATAAATAGTTATTATCAAATCTTATAGTGGATAAATTGTTTTATATCACTGTTCCTGTTCAATAGTTATAAATGACGATAAAGATTGACTTTTTCATAATATAAATTCTTCAAAATGAATATTCTATTCAAGATTTATTGGATGAAAACAAAAATTTGAAGCAGCAGTCAACATTTAGAGCCAA
This sequence comes from Artemia franciscana, assembly GCF_032884065.1. Classification (NCBI taxonomy): domain Eukaryota; kingdom Metazoa; phylum Arthropoda; class Branchiopoda; order Anostraca; family Artemiidae; genus Artemia; species Artemia franciscana. The sequence goes on along the minus strand of NW_027063176.1, from coordinate 33,050 downwards.
AAGTGGGAAAATAAATAATTAGCCTACAACTTCATTCAGGTATGGATTATTTTTGGTGATTCAAGTTTTAGCCTTTATTTTATTTTTAATAAAATAAGTTTTCTTAATAAAATCTTCTATAAGCAATCTAGAATACACCTTCTCTCAAAAAGTGTATTATTCATATGCTTCCTTCAGTAGCATATGAAAAGGGAATTTCACCTTTAGAGTATTTACTGCGCTAGTAGATTCACAAAAATAATCGAAAACTACCCTATGCTCTGATCGTCAGTATGAATTTGAAATGCCCAAAGGATTTATGGATACTAAATTAAAAGTTAAATGTGACTAAAGAAAAGGCTGGAATTGTGCTTGAAATGGTAAATACAAAGTAAAATCCTTTAAATTGCTTTATATTATGACGAGTGTATTAAGAACTGCCGGACTATATATTTAAAAGACACAGTAGTACCCTATATGAAAACAATTAATAAGCAAAGGAAAAAAAGAAATTAAAGTCATTTTTCCCCTGTAGAAAAGAAAATGAAACTGTCAGCGAACATTGTTGAAAAATTTATCAACAATTCATATCGTTGTGAGAGAAAATTACTAGAGATATTCAAGTACATAAGTCCTTATTCCTATATTGTAGTAATTTAATAAGATATAGTAATATATATGTATATATATATATATATATATATATATATATATATATATATATATATATATATATATATATATATATATATATATATTTGGGGTTCCTCCCCTATTTCTTTACTTTTTCAGATAATTAGCCTGTTTTCTTTTGCTTAATTACATTTGCCTAGATTTACCTAAAATATAATTTTCAATGATAAGTTAAAGTCCCGTTACTAAACTAGTAGTTTGCAATAAGTAATAGCTTTGGTTAAATATGTATTTTTGTTCGTCTGATCTTGGCCATTGAAAGAAATTATTATTCAAAAGAAGCCAGGGATTTGAACTTTTATTTAGCTGATTGACCTGAGCTAATCTAAGGTCCAACCCTACAGAAAGTACTTTTGTAGAGAGATGGTCTTTTGTTTAGTTTGCATTGAACCTCCACTTAGGGAGTCCGTCTTCAGAGTCTAAAATTTTTTTCTTAAGTGATGTTTGGAAGAATACTTGTTAGTTATTTATCTACAACCATGTAGATTATTTTTCAGGAACCCACGCAGGGTCGAAAAAGAGTTTGTAAGAAAATATCGTCATTAGTATATCAACAGGGGGGGGGGGGCTACCCTACAAAGAGATAGCTGGAAATATTAGTGGTTACCCAGATCGTGGCACTCGTGGCCGAGAGTTTAGCCTGTTTGACCGTTCAATCACGGTACCATAACTTAGAACAGGGTAGCCTATACCATAATAGGGTATTATCATACCCAACTTTTACATTACGTTACAGTAGTGGAGATTAGTGGCATCCCACGCCAATATTTGGTAGCTTCCAGTTAAGGATAGTTATTTGAAGATAGCTAAAGGAATCCACATTTTCCGAAAAGACGATTTAATTTAGCCTATACAGTAGCATATTGTGAGTACATATAAAAAATAGCGGGAAAAAGACAAGATCAATTAAAATATTGAAAAAAAAACCGAATGGCTGTTGCCTATTTGAACTATAATAAAATTTTACGAATCAATATATGAAGTAGATAATGAGACTGCATAAGGAATCAACAAATTGAATAATAACAAGTACCACGAAAGACTTTAAGTTTGACATTGGATTTTTATTTAGAATCAAGAAATATTTTGATGCAAACTGAATTTTGCAATATTGGCGGATAGACAGAATATTCACACAAAGTCAGAAAATGGACAATAATTAATAGAATTAGAAATTAATTCTAGAAAAACTACCACAGGAAAACAGACAAAAATCGTATACAGATTTATGTGCGACTCCCGCTAGAAGTAAACCTACCCTAGAGAATTAACCAGCAGGTGGAACCAAATATCTTCAAAAGGGTGAAATAGACAGTTCTAACACGTGCAAAGGGGGGGGGGCTTTAAAACAAAATCGAGAATAGGACAATCTCCGGTACGAACAGTAGTGCGAGAAAATAATAGACTGCAGATTCAAAAGGAATTATTCCCAGATGGAGAGGCCCAGATAAAGTAGAAACAGAGGCGGTAATAAACGAAGGAAAATTATTATATAAAAATACGAAGAAAACAAAACCAACTGAGATAGAGAAAAAACATAATTTGAGAACGATTTAAGAGGATGTAATGACAGAAGGGACCAATGTAGACCGAGCATTAGGGGTAGACAAAGTAGAATAGAATCGAGTTCCAACAGGGGGCCACGAAAAAGTGTTCATATTACAACGTCTGTTAAATTTCATGGAGGATGAAAGAATAGCGAAAGAGAAAAGGAAGAGGTTGAAAGAATAGCCAGAGAATGAAAAGAGGAGAAACATAGGAAAGGAACAGAGAACGATAGGAAAAAAAGAGGAGAAGACTAAACAGCCAAGGAACGATAGAAGGAGGTAGATAGAGAGGAAAGAAAACAAATAATAGAAATAATCGCAGTGAGAAATTCCCAAGAGCCTCAAAGATCGTCTTCAGTAGATGTATTGCATGAGAATACAGGCACAGGGAGAATACGCGGGAAAAAAAATAAGCTTAGGTAAATTCGCCCACATATGCGAATTCGTGGAAGGGGATGAAGTCATCAAATTGTTACTGTACGGCAATAATAAATTAGAATTAATATGAAAAGGACTATTTAAGGTGAAAAAGATAATTAATGATGTATATTATAGGATAGAATTAGATGGAGCAAAAAAAGGAAGTTTACTATGTGAAAATACTTAGGAAATTTAATAGAGAAAATGGAAAGGAAAGCCACAAAGATCCGTACAAGCACTTCCTCTTGATTTTGATCTCAGAAAACGACAAGGAAATTCCCCCCCCCCCCCTGGGTATAATACCCACAAACATATATAAATGCCATTGAAAGACTTTAGTCAGAAACGCATCTGAGCCAAACTCATAAATGCCAATTAAATAAGTTATTCAAGAAAATGCGGACGCATTAACATAATGAATCGGAAAAAAAGAGGATCTGTTACATAAAATACCAGTAAAAAAAAATAAACAAATAAAATAATACCCATAGTTACAACAAGAAGCTAAAAGGCAGGAAATGAAAAAAGAAATAGACCGAATGCTTGATTTAGGGGTTATAAGACCATCAAACTCGGAATATACAGAGCCAGTCGTATTAGTCCTGAAGAAGGATGGTTCAAATCGATTTTTTGTAGACTACACAAAACTGTATAGTATTTCTAAATCAGACGCTTATCCATTACAAAAAAATGACGAAATTCTAGAGTTACTAGGCTTCGCAAAATTTATATCGATTTTAGACTTGAGAAGGGGATATTGGCATGTAAAAATGCACCCAGAAGATTCAGCAAAAACAGCTTTTATTAAGCCTTTTGGGTTTTACCAGTTTAGGTTTAATGTCTTTTGGACAAAAAGAAGGTGCCAGCAACTTTCAAAAGACTAGTTGATTGTATCTTAAAATCGTTAAAAACAAATATCTTAAAAACAAAAAAAATTAACTAAAAAGAGGCTGGGGTCCTAGCAATCAATTCCAGAGGGGGGTGATGTTATATTAGCTGTCATTTCTAGACCTATTAAGATTTATCTCTAAGGGGTCTGAATGTCAATCCCTCATTTCTTTTGATTGAGTGTTAGATTTCAGTCTCACCACCTTCCAAAAAAATCATACAACACCCCCACCATACCTTTGACCTGTAGAAAATCTTAGTCCAAGCAATTCTCGCTGTCATGGCAAAATATGACTGCCCCGTAAAACACAGAAGAAGTAGTAAAAACTCAACAAACAAAAAAACAACATGAAAAAAGCTTATAAGAGATAAAATATAAGCAAAGTGAAAACTCTAGTATTCAGTCCTACCAGTCTCTAAGCATCCAATTTTACCTTTGCCTAGAAAATAATTTCAAAAGGGGGAGTTTAGGATTAGCAAGCAATTTCACCGAGGGGGACTTGTTGCTAGAGGTCAAAATAAGCCCTATTTGTATCTATTTCTGATTGGTTTTAATGGAAATGCCACCTTTACTTTGAGTCAAGGCTCTACGTATTTATGCCACCGTGACAATATGCTACTAGCCAATCCTAGCTAGCTAGGATCTCTGAGTAATTTTAAAGGGGAATGGTTTTTTTAGAGACAAATTTAAGTGACATGAAGATGTATTTGAGAGATTTTAATGAAAATACCTTGTTTCTTCGACTGAGTTTTAGATTTAACCTTCATCAGTCAAAAAATTCCTTTAATACATCCTACCTTAACTTTCAGCTATAAAACATGTTAGTACAAGCAACTCCCAGTCTTTGAGACTGAAGGCCCGAATCAAGGCCCTCTCTAGCAGGCGTTATCGCATATATTCCAGTTTGGAACATATTTCTGCAAAATTATTTGCCTATACTAGAATTGATTGCTTAAGCTTGATGAGGAAAATTCCCGTTAGCGTTTTTCTGATGACTCCTAGCAATTGAGGCCCATGTGACACAATATACAATATAAGCCCCCACCCCCCCTTTGATGACACTTTTCAGGTGCACAAATTACACCTAAGGGTTTTTAAACCTTTTCTCTCAAAGGAAATATTATAAACCAACAAATTACCATTGTTTTAATTTGAACAGTGGAAAGTTCCTATTTCTTTAATAAACTGCAATATTCCATGACAATTCTAAGCTTCTGACTCTAAATGGCTGACAAATGGCATTCTCCAGCAGGCATTATCGCAAATATACCGGTTTTCGGAAATTTCCTGTAAATATATTTGTTTACACTTGAGTCGATCACTTAGACTTAATTAAAAAAATCTCAGTTAGCGTTTCTTACGATGACTCCTAGCAATTGAGGCCAATGTGGCATCTTACCCCATCCCCCACTAATAACACCTTTCTAGCACAGATTATCAGACCTTACAGTTTTTCGATATTTTCTCTCAAAAATAAATTTATAAAGTGTAAAAATGACAATTGTTTTTATTTGAACAGCGGAAACTTGCCATTTCATTGCTTGACTGCGATATTTTAGGCCTATGGCAATTCCAAACTTATGACCCTCAATGGCTGACACATGGTACTCTAGCAAGCAATATCACACAGATTACATTTTATGGGTATTATCCTGCAAAATTATTCGTTTACACTAAAATCAATCGTTTAAACTTAATGAAAATAATTCCCAATAGCATTTCTTCTGATAATTCCTAGCAATTGAGACAAGCAAAGCACAATGTACCAGCCCCGATGACACCACTCCTGCGCACACTATCACAACTAAGGGTTTTTCAACCTTTTTTCTCAAAAAAATTTATTTATAAGCTAAAAAATAACCATTGTTTTATTTGAAAGGAGGAGACTTTCTATTTTTGCGTTAGATTGTTCTGTTTTATGGTGATTCCGAGCCTGTGACACTCAATGGCATACAAATGACACTCTCTAGCAAGCAATATCACACATAGAAAATTTTCGAGCATTTTGCTGCCAATATTTTTGTTTATACTAAAATTAATCGTTTCTTCTTGATGAGAAAATTCCCAGTAGTGTTTCTTTTCAAAAATTGAAGCTAGCGTGGCACAATGTACTAGCCCCGATGACACCATTCTGGCACATATTATTACACCTACTTGTTTTTCAACCTTTTTCTCTAAAAAATATATTTATAAACTATGAATGACACAAGTTTTATTTTAACAGTTGAGACTTGCTATTTCTGTCTTGAATTTTGGTGCTCTATGAGAATTCCCAGCCTGTGACACGAAATGGCTGGCATAAGGCATAATTAAAAAAAATTCTTGAATAAGCCTTTTCATTATTTCCACAACATATAGAAACCCACTCCAAACCATAGATATCAAGACCAAACCGTAGAAAGCCAGGCAAACTCATATTAATCTTGACCAAACTGTAGAAAACGAGACAACCTATAAAATCAAGACCAATGCATAGAAATCTACATGAATTCATAAAAATGAATTTATACCCTAGACATCAATACGACTTCAAAATAATCAATATATCAATATTTAAAACTTCAGAAAAATCCTCAGAATTCAAAATAAATACATAGAAATCAAGACTGAACCATAAAAATCATAACCACTGCATAGAAACCCAGACAAAACTGTAAAAACAAAATTTTAAAATCGAAGACAACCTATGAGATCAAGACCAATCAGAAGAAATATACGGCAATCTCTAAATATCAAGAAATTACAACCAAATCATGACCAGACCATACAAATCTAGACGAATACATAAAAATCAGGACCAAACGAAAAAAAAATCAGGGTCAACGTCAAAAAATCAAGACAAAACTGAAGAAATTAAATGAATAATTTGTAAAAATATAGAGCAAGCCCATAGAAATCATAAGAAACTCATAGAAATACAGACGAACTCACAAAAATTAACACATCAATATTTAGAAATCCAGTACTATCGTTAAGAATCAATTCCAATGTATAAAAATCAAGACCAAACTTTAGAAATTAAGACCAAACTGTAAATATAGAGACAAATGCGTGGAAATTAGGACCAAAGAATAGAAATCGAGACCATACTGTAGAAATCATGACCAACCCTTAAAAATAGAAACTAATACACAGAAACCATGACCAATTCATAAAAAGTAAGACTAAACTGAAGAAATTAGGGCCAATCTCTAAAAATCAAGATCATTGCGAAGAAATCAAGAGGTCAATCTGTAGATATATAGAGCAACCCCATAGAAATTATAACAAATGCAAGAGAAATGCAGACGAACTCGTAAAATCCAAGAACTCGAAATATGAAAATCCAGAACAATCCTTAACAATCACAAGCAATACATACAAATCATGACCAAGCCTCAGAATTCCAGATGTATCCATAAAATCAAGACTAAACTGAAGAAACAATGGTCAACCTCTGAAAATCAAGACAAAACTGAAGAAATCAAGTAGTCAATATTGCAAATCCAGACCAAATCATAGAAATCAAGAACAATGCATAGAAATTCAGACCAAACGATAGAAATAAAGACCACCAACCCCCAGATATAAAGAGATCAATATGTAGAAATCCAGAAAAAAACCTAGAAATCACAACCAAAACAAAAAAAATCGAACGAATTCTTCCATATCATAAGCAATGTGTAGAAATATACACGAATCCACAAAAATCAGGGTCAACCTCAGAAATCTAGACCAAACCATAGACATCAAGACTGGTTTGTAAGAATCTAGAGATCAACAGTTATAAATCAAAACATACCTTAGAACCTATGATCATGGCATAGAAATCGAGAGTAAACCGTAAGAAAAACTCTATAAATCATGGTGAACATCTAAAAATCAACACCAATCCAAAGAAATCAAGGGCAATATCTAAAAATTAAGACTAATACACACAAGTCATGAACATACCCTAAAAATCGAAAAATCCAGAACAATCCTTAGAAGTCCTGACTAGTGCATAGAAATCCATACCAGGCCGTAAGAAAAAAGACCGAACTATATAAATCATGGTCAAGCTCTAGAAATCAAGACCAATCCAACGAAATCAAGGGCAATATCTAAAAATAAAGACCAATAAACAAAAGTCATTACCACATCCTAGAAATCCAAACAAATTCATAAAGAACTAACTAAAGTAATCAAGACTAATCTGTAAGAACCAAGAAGAATCCGAAAAAATCAAGAGCTCATTGTGTAGAAACTTAGAGCGACCACATAGAAATCATAACCAATTCTTTGAACTGCAGACGCGCTCGCAAAAATCAAGAGATCAACTTGTAGAAATCCAGAACAATCCTTGAAAATCCTGACCAGTGCATAGAAATTCACACCAAGCCGTAAAAAAAAGACTAAAGTCTAAAAATCTTGCTCATCTCTAAAAATCAGGACAAATCTGAAGAAATCAAGGGCAACATCTAGAAATCAAGAATATTGCATACAAGTCATGACCAAACCATAAAAATCCCAACGAATTCATAAAAATAAACACCAATTTGAAAGACCAATCGTTCTTCCCCATGATATTAGAAACTCATTAGAAAAAATAATACTTTGACGCATGAAAAATGTCATAAATCCCTCTGTTCTTGGCTTCACCTCTGAGCATGAGCAGTGAGACATTCAATAGTCGTTTTTTCCATGGTATTAGAATGTCATAAATAAAAATTTACTTTGGCCTCTGAAAAATCTAAGAAACTCCTCTGGTCCTGGTTTCACCTCTTAGCGTAAACAGTGAGGCCTTCAATAGTAATTTTATTCCAGGCTATTAGAATAAAATTAAGAAAAATAAAACTGGCCTAAGAAAAACTAAAAAAAACTCCTTAGGTCTTTATTTCACCTCTTAGCGTAAACATCAAGGCGATAATTAAAGGTTTGCCTCTTCATATACGGAACAGCTTCTGCTTGTCTTTAGTCTCAATTTAGCTTCTTACTATATAGTTCAATAAACAAAATACAAGATGTATCCCATTGTTGCATCTCTGACTTATGAAAAATCTCTAAAACTCGTCTGGTCTGGGTTTCACCTCTTAGTGTAAACAGCGAGGCATTCAATAGTTGTTCATTTCCTTGAAATTAGAATGCAATGAAAGAAAAATAAACTCTGGACTATGATTAATCTACAAAAACACTACTGGTCTTGGTTTCATCTAGAGACATCCAATAGTCATTCTTTTCCCTGCTTTTAAAATGATAATAAGCTTTTGATTTTCTAAGTAAGAAATATGGAAATCCTTAGTGATGGAACACTACACCAACGCCAGTGGGCCTTTGCAGTAAGCAATACTATTTTTTTTATTGACTCATTTCAATCAAAGACTGAGAATAAAATAAATTTTACAGGGCATTTGAAATTCTAAAAAGAAAACCGTTTAAATATTTTAAATCACTGCACACTGTTAAAACTGCTCAATTAAAAATTACTCCATCCGCCCCTTCTGTACTCTAACGGTTTTAGAGCTTCAATCTTTCTTTTTTTTGAGCCAGCTAGTTACAATTGATCTCTTGCCAATGAAAAAGCTAAAAAATAGTGCTTACGGCCCTTTATGAATGTTTACCTTAGCCTTTTCCCAAGTTATAAATCATTGGTAGACAATTTAATGTAGTTTTTTCAATGAACAAAATCCTTTGTTTTATATCACAAATATACACATTTTAAGACATTCAATATCCTAAGATAAATACAATTCTTGATTTAAAATATATGGAAAGGAACGCAAAATACCTTATGCATAAGCAATTGTTGATAGGCAGGGTATAAGAGATTAAATCTAGAATACATTAATAATGGATTATGATTACAATGAACTCTACTCGTCGCACATATAACCATTGCGAAAAACTTAAAAGGTAACGTTCTTTCTTTTCTTATATTCCAATGCAAATTTGTTCAAACAATGGTAACTTGTGGATTTTGAAAAAGTATTTGCTAAATCAATGTGTCTTTGCACTAGTAATAACTTTGCAAATATATTTCAAATGGGAACAAAGACAGTTTGTCTCGGCTTAATGCCAAATAAGACTAAAAATAATGGACATAATAGACATTTATTATTAAAAGCTGAACAAGAGTAAAAACGAAGGGTATTTCGTATGAATGACAAGGGACACTAAAAAATGAATATTAGAAATATATTTGGATAAAAGCTAATAAACACTGAAAATAATGGACATTAGAGGCATTTTTCGGGTAAAAGCTAAAAGAGAATAAAATTTTTTGGGACGGATCAAGACTAAAACTAATGAATATCAGAGACACTTTTGAGCTTAACACAAAACAAAACTAAAAATAATGGAAATTGCAGACAATTTTCTATTCAAAGTTAAACAAGACTAAAAAGAATGGACAATTGAAACATTTTTTGCCTAAAGGCTAAACAATAGTAAAACAATGAACATTTGAAAATATTTTTGGCAATAAGCTAGACAAGGCTAACGATGAAAGAAATTAAAGACATATTTCTTCTAGATACTAAACAAGACTAAATATGAACATAAGACTAAAAAAAGCAGATATTAGAGAAATTTTTGGCTTAAAGCTAAGCAAAACGTAAAATAATAAAACTACAGAAATTATTTGACTAAAGGCTAAACAAGGACATTAAGGACATTGTCAGGTAAAATCTAAACAACGTTGAAAGTAATTAACATCAGAAATATTTAAATATTAACCCTAAACACGAATAAAATGATTGATATGAAAGAAAAATTTTGGCTAAAGGTGAAACAAGATTACATATAATGGGTGTTAGAGACATTTTTAGTCTAAATGCTGAAGAAGACTAATAAAAGCTAAAAAGGGCAAAAAATGATTTTTTTTAATCACAAAAACGTAGGGCATCTGGACGAGTTATTTGTTATAAGTCAGAGTAATGTGATTATGAATAACAGGGTTCGCGCCAAAGTCTGAGAGTGATAAATAGGATGTTATATCAAGGTCAGACAAGTAAAGAAATTTTTTCAAAGTCCAGACACCCGTTATTAGATTTCTTGTAAGTCAGACACCCTTTAATAGGATTTAAGGAGTCTAAGAAAAATAAATTGGTACTTTTTAAAAGTCAGCGATACCTGAATGGGAGTTTTTGGGGCTCTTACCAAGACTGAGACGCATAAGCAGGATTTTTTTTACGAAGTCCTAAGCATAGAAACAAATTCTTTGAACGGTTGGAAACGTCAATGAGATTTACTTTTTGAAAGTCAGACACAAGCACTTAATAAAAAAAAGATAAACATCAGATTAATATTGTGTAGCATCAAAAACATTTCTTTCAGTTATGTCTTTACTAATGCCATCTCTTCATTGGCAGTCATAGTGGGCGAAATTTCACAGTACCCAAAGTTTTTGCATCTGTTCTGCCATTGTTTATATGGCATTATAACTGATTTTTAAGCTAGGTTACATTATGAAAACGGATTTTAAGTTACTTTACTTAGGATCCTTAAGTTTGGCTCCAAATCTTGTACTTGTGTCTAATTTTAAAAAAACAATACTCGTTACTATTTTTCACCTTTGAAAAAAAAAATTTGCTTGCATTTTCTGACATTGAAAAATATACAATTCATGTGTCTCAGACTTTGGTAAAACCTCTTTGAATATTCCCATTCATGGATCTGGCTTTTGAAAAACAAATCATTAATTTTTTTCTGACTCTTGAAACACCTAACAAAAATCCTACTAATAAGTTTCTGACATATAAAGACTCTATTAACGTGTTTCTGACCATTCAAGAAAAATATTGTATGTGTGTATGCTCTTGGAATAAAGTCTAATTCATATCTCTTAGACCTTTGTAAAAACACTTAGTTAACGCTCACAAGTCTTTAGCCCTTAAAAAAATATTTCACTTTCCTCATTTTTAAATAAACATTTTGTTTTGCACGTTTTTCGACTTAAAAAAAATCTATTTTGCTAGATTTTTTCAAACTTAAAAAATTTCTCACATCTTTCAGACTGTTGGAAAAAAGTCCAAATCGTGTACCTCTTACCTTAAAATAAAAATATATTTTGTGTGTTATAGCTTTTTGTAAAAACTGGCATTCTTATCTTTTATTTTTGAAAAATAAAAACAAACTCATTTACGTGTCTGACTTAAGAAAAATTCAGTGAGAAAAGAAATCCTGAAGAAACAATTTCGAAGAAAAAATAATCTTGAAGATAAAACAAAAAAAACAAATCTTGAAGCAAGAATATGGAAGAAAAAAGAAATCGAAGAAAATAATATTGAAGAAAATAAACCTTGAAGAAAATCTTAAAAAAAAAATTCTTCAAGGAATATTTGTTTTCGCAAAACTTATTCCACTTTTTGAAGTGCAAAATATCGTTCATTTGTCTTAATTTGGAATAAAACTTGTTCATATTTTTGATCTTGGAAAAAAGTCTGCATGTTTCTGAATTGGAAAAATTCTTTTCATAAGCGTCAGACTTTGGTAAAACTCCCCAAAAATTCCCATAAACGTGTCCCCGACTTTTGAAAAACATTCAATTTATTTTCTCTTACTCTTGAAAAACCTCTAAAAATCCTCTATATGTGTCTCTGATTTATGAAAAGTCGACTCACGAGTTTGATATTTGTGTGTTTGACTTTAAGCATGTTTTGTGTGTCTGAATTTTGCAAGAAAAGTATTCTGTTTTAATGTTTTGAAGACTGAAAAGATTCTTTTTTACTTGTTATTTAAGTTTGAAATTTTTTTCATATATTTCTTACTTGAAAAAGAGTCCCATTTATGTGCCTCTGACACTTGAAAAAAAATTTTTTTTGGGTTTTTACCTTTTTGAAACGAACCTGTTCTTATTTATTAGTTAAGAGAAAACTCATTCACATCTCTGACTTAAGAAAAACAAATCAGCAATAAAAAAAAGCTTTAAACAAGCTTGAAAGCTTACCTTATTTGGTATTAATAAAAAAATAAAGAATTTTGAAACACAATAGTAATGAAGAAAAAATCTTGAAGAAAAACAATCATAAAGGAACAAATCTTGAGGGAAAAAAAATAAAAGAAAATAAGATTGTCATAAGATCATATGAATAATATGTTTTGGGACATCTTATTTTTTTTTAAAGTAAAAAAATCTTGTTCACGTGTTTGACCTTTGAAAGATAGTATTATTTGCATGTTCCTAACTTTGGAAAATTATCTGTTCATTCATCTCAGACTAAGGTAAAAACTTGATCCTTTAGAGCAAGTAAAAGTCGTTACAAGGTTTCCGTAAGTGAACCTGCGGAAGGATCATTAGCGTTTGATAAGCGAGAAGGAGACTTCCTGGCCATGTGCGGTCAGTACTTTTTTCCGAATCGTGTTTATTAATCACCACTGGAAATTCTCATTTAACTCTCTGCCATTTAACAAAGAACCTTTTTATGTTTCTCAAACTCCTTAAATCCTGTTCATATATCTCAGAATTTGTCTCTCTACCAGAGGTAAAAACCTCTAGACATTTCAATTCCGTGTCTAAATTAAAATAAATTACTGATCTATATTTCTCTACTTCCTAAAATCTTGTTAATTTGTCTCTGAATTACGAAAACTCTTTTCACGTGTCTCTGACCTCTAAAAAAAAACTTTTTACGTGTTTGACCTTTATAAAAATTTTTTTTTTCTCTCTCAGACCTACGAAAAAAACTGTAATTCACATTCACGTCTCTGATTTAAAAAAAATTGGTCATGTTTCAGACTTTTCAAAAAAAGCATTTTTTTTCATGTTTTCCTCACTTCAAAATTCTCTTTTTTGTTTTTTAATCTCTTACTAAAAAAACCCTCTTTATTATTCATCATTTTTAGTCTTGTTCAGCATTTAGCCGAAATGTCTCTAACACCAAATATTTTTAATCTTGTTTTACTCATAGCCAAACAATGTCTCTAATATCAATCATTCTGAGTTTTCTCTGAGTCATGTCTCTGATGCAAATTCATTTTAGTCTTGTTTAGCATTTAGCCAATAACATGTCCCTAGTGTCTAGTATTCTTAGTCTTGTTCAATGTTTAGTAAAAATGTCTTTTACTTTTAGTCTTGTTTAGAAATAGGTCAAAAAAGTCTCTGAAGTCCATCATTTTTAGATTTGTTTTGCTTTTGGCCGACAAATGATTCTAATGTCCATCATTTTTAGTCTTGTTTAACCATTTGCTAAAATATATCTCTAGTGTTCATTATTTAAAGTCTTTTAAACTTTTTACTTACAAAGTGTCTCCAATGTCCATTATTTATAGTCTTGCTCAGCGTCAAGCCTAACTAAGAAATTTCATTGATGTCTCTTATTTTTGCCTTATTTAGCTTTTACCAAAAAAATATTTCACATCATTCTTAGTGCTATTTTGCTTTCAGCTGAACATTTCCCTAATGTCCATTTTTTTGGGTTGTTTTGCAATTAGCCGGAAATTGTCTCTGATTTTTATTTTTTTGGCTTTATTCAGTTTTGGCCAAAAAATTCATTATTTTTGCTCTTGTTTAGCTTTTTGTCAAAAATTGTTTTGATGTCAATTAGTTGTAGCCTCGTTAATCTTTCGCCTAAACTCTAATACCCTAAAAAATTGAATGTCAAATTTTATTAAAAGTAGAAACAAAACACCCAGTTTGATGATAACATCAAAAGGTGGGTTTAAAAGTTGGTAAACCATCAAAATTTGGATTAGTAATAAAATCAATTAAAATTTACCCAATTTTTGTAAAAGGAGGAATACATCCCTGGAAATTCAAGCGATCATAACAAATATCACACCATCAGATTAAAAATATCAAAAATACTTTGCTTTATTGGTATTAAGCTTCCATGCCAAAGATTTGAAATTTAGAATTTTTGATCAAAAGATAAATCAAGAAAATTTGCTTATTTGTTTGTTTTCTTATGTTTTTTTAGAGATTTATCGCATCAAACCAGACGTCGATCGAAAAAGAGCTCATTTGTTTGTAAATCAATTGTTCTAGTTCTCTTTTTGAGTGACCAAATATATTACGGGGCAGCTATCCCCTTCCCCTTCCTACGTCCCTTTTCTTCCATAGTCATCTGATCAAAATTTGGGATATCCCTTTTTTCAACATAGCCAAAAGATCAAATAAATATGCATTATAGTATGACTTGATCCACCTCTCCCCACGTCGTCTGGGAGACAGCATCTCTCCTTGGGATTGAATGGGTATAGTGCAGTCACACTAAATATAACTACTTTATAAACACATTTTTCGAGGGGAGGATAATTTTTCTTGAGGGAGGCAAGGCCTGAGGATTGTACATACTCGAATTAGTTAATGGGGAAAGGAAATTCTCCGTGTTTGGAGAGCCGGGTAAGTAGTACTATTTTTTACTTTTCTAAATATAGTATTTGTTATTTTAAAACATATTACTGATTTTCAAGGGAAGAGATTATATGGGAGGGATTCATACGTGTTGATATTTCTTCAAGAAGGGAGGGCTGATCCCTAGGATTATTTGTATAACGATAAGAAATAACATTAAATTTATATGAAAGTAAAGAGAATTTTCTGGACGGAATCGTCAAAGAAAATTTTTTTGCGAGGAGGAAATGGCTTGGAGAAAAATTCAAGGGTAGAAGAGGAATTTAAGCCAGTGTGAACTTTTCAAGGGGAAATCTATTAACGCAGAAGGAATTTTCAAGAGAGGGAGGAGATTTTCACGGAAGGTGGATATCTATTAAGGTTTTCAGATTAACAAATTTCCCTTAAGTTTCAATCTTAGAATTGATTTTTACAAAATATAAATAAAAAACAACTCTAGCAACTTATTAGAATCAAAAATAAATTTCTACTAAAAGTCAAAAGGAATATTAAAACATAAGTAAGATCAAGCATACCGATCAAGAATATACGAAGGGAAAGTCAAAAACAGAGGCAAAAAAATTTTGTTCATTTTAAATCTTAATTTGGCTCCTTTCTCTTAATGTTGTGTATTCTCAGTAGAAATTTTTTTATTAATAGTTTACAAATTTTTTTTTTACTCTATAGCCTAAAACTGACAATGTTAAGATTTCCACCTTATTTTAAAGTTTTAATCTCTTTATATCTCTTTTAGACCTTCAGTTGCCTTCAGTATAACTAAAACCAAATATATATATATATATATATATATATATATATATATATATATATATATATATATATATATATATATATATATACATATATATATATATATATATATATATATATATATATATATATATATATATATATATTATATATATATATATATATATATATATATATATATATATATATATATATATATATATATATATATATATATATATATATATATATATATATATATATATATATATATATATATATATATATATATATATATATATAGTATAATTGGATCAGGTATAAAAAAATTTGGGCTTGCACCATTTCTCACATAGTGGGAATCTTAACAATTTCCGGAAACCAATGGCAAAATTAGCGGAATTAATTATAAATGGCCTTACCTTTTGGTGCAAGAAAACAACGATATTGTCACACTGATCTTAGGAAAGCTGATTAGTGTGAAAACTGGTATCTTCCAATATTCTTATTAATTCTACGCTTACTAACACGAAATTGCTTACAAAAATTAATATTCCTCGAGTTTTTTTAATATAATATTAATAAAATCAAACGTATTTTAACCGTAGGCGTCATTATTGATAAAGTTAAAATTCAAATTTCTTAAAAAAGTTAGGCAACATTTCGATATTTCGTCTTGCTTCTGAGAAAACTTACAAATCAATGCCCGCATTCTCCTTCGTCATAAATTCATATAATTCTGATGGAATTTTTTATAAGAAAGGGTTTGCATAATTCCTTATGGAACTTTTAAGAAACCTTCGAAACGTATTAGTTAAAACAAACTTTTTGAAAGTTATCTCTGTTTGGCTGTCATCCAATTATGCTTAAAAGATGAAATCAAATCTTTTAGCAGTTAAATATATAATAAAAATTTCCTCAAATCTTGAAGAAAAATTCATTGAAGAGCAGAGATGGAAAATAAGAAATCTGGGTAATGAGTGCCGCCAGAGGCATATTTTTACATAGGAGATGGAAACAGTACAGGCTTAGAGACTCCTGGCAAATAAAAACAGTCTTCCACTGGGATAGGCATGGTTACTATTGGTCCTTTAGTAGGATAGAAATTTATACGACTGGTTCTCCATTGGGAAAGGCGATAAGACTGGTCCTCCATGCTGGTTATTTTGATCAAGGAAATCATTTTTGTTTGGATTGTCAGATTTTCTTAAATATCTGGGAGCTCATTTGGCACTTGTGACAAGGTCGGAAGCGCCAAGTGCCTAGATCTTATAATGCATGAGCTCTAAAAGAATTCTAAGAACCAATAGATTAACCAAAAAGGAAAATCAGATGCTTGATACCTGTTGGGATTTTAAATTTGAGCTCTGAGAAACAAGGTCGTTCTAAATATCAAAATTCATTAAGATCCAGTTACCCATTTTTAAGTTAAAATACCTCATTTTTCTAATTTTTCCTCTCCCATCAGCACTCCCCCCCATATGGTTGAATCGAAAAAACGACTGTTATTAAATCGGTTTGTGCAGGTCCTCGAAACACCTACCAGTTTTGCACCAAACTTGCCAAAGTACTGGACCCACCTAACTCCCCAAAAAGAGCGGATCCAGCCCGCTTATGCCAATCACGTATCTAAGACATTTCTTTATTCTTCCAACAAAGTTCTTATATCGATCCCTGTTCGAACAGTTTTCCAAGATTTTCAGTTTCCCCCTCCAACTCCCCCCAATGTAACCAGATCTGGTCGGGATTTCAAATAAGATTTTTGAGACATGAGTTTCTTCTAAATATCAATTTTCATTAAGTTCCAGTCACCTGTTCATAAGTTAAAATACCTCAATTTTCTAATTTTTCCGAATTAGCACCCACAACTTTCCCAAAGAGAGCGGATTCAATCTGGTTCTGTCATTCATGTATCTAGGCCTTGTGCTTATTCTTCCCACTAAGTTTAATCTCGATCTCTCCACTATAAGTGATTCCCAAGATTTCCCATTTCCCTCTCCAATTCCCCCGAATATTACCGGACACGATTGGTATTTTAAATAAGAGTTCTGAAACACAAGGTCTTTGTAAATATCAAATTTTATTAACATCATAAAACCTATTCTTAAGTTAAAAATGTCTCATTTTTTACAATTTTTCCTCTCCTTCCAGTCCCCCAGATGGTTGAATCGGGGAAAACACTGTTATCAAGTCAATTTGTGCAGGTCCCTGACACGTCTAACAATTTGCATCGTCTTAGCATGTTCAGAAGCAACAAACTCGTCAAAGAACTAAAGAAAAAACAAAACTTGCCCAAAGAGAGTGGGTCTAGTCTAGTGATACCAATCAAGTAACTAGTACTTGGGTTGATTCTTCCAATCAAGTTTCATCCTGATCTCTCCACTGTGGGTTTTTTCCAAGATTTCCGGTTTCCGAGATTTCAGTTTCCACCTCCACCCCCTCTATCCCCAGATCCGACTCAAATTGAAAATGGAGCATCTGAGACATAATATTTTTCTATATATTAAGTTTTGTTAAGATCCGATCACCCATTCGTAAGATAAAAATATCTCAATTTTCACAATTTACCTCCTCTCCAGCCCCCCCCCCCCACTCTGTGTGGTTTAATTGGGTAAACGACTGTTATAAAGTCAATTTGTGCAGGTCCCTTTCATGCTTACCAATTTTCATCGTCCCCGCGCGTTCAGAAGCACTGAACTCGCTAAAGCACTGAAAGTCACCCCCCTCCCAAAACTCCTCCAAAGAGAGTGGATCTGGTCTGGTTATTCCAATCGCGTATCTAGGACTTAATATTCATTATTCCCAATAAGTTTCATCTATATATCTCCAGTCTTAGCGTTATCAAAGAGTTCTAGTTTCCCCCTCCAACTCCTCCCAATGTCACCAATTTCTTATCAAATTTCATTAAGATACGATTTTCCGGTCACAAGTTAAAAATAACTCATTTCATCAATTGTTTCTGAATTAACCCTCTATATATCCACCCAGATAGTCGAATCGGGGAATTGACTATTTCTAATGTAATCTGGTCTGGTGCCTCATAAGCCTACCAACTTTCATCGTCCTAACTTTTTTGGAAGTGCCCAAACTGGCAAAACCAGGACCGACAGACCGATAGACAGACAGACTGACAAAAATTGCGATTGCTGTATCACTTGGTAAATACCAAGTGCCATAAAACCGACCGTAAAATTTCAGATTAATATATCGTGAAGATTACAAATTAGTGAAAAAAAAGCTAATATATTAATTTCATAACAAATAAACCATACACAATTGTAATCATTATCAATGTTATATCCAAAGTGTTGAACATCAATTATCTGACTAACACTATCACAATAAACACAACACAGAATAAAAAAGACAACATTGCACAAAACAAAAAACAATAACATTATTGCTAAGAGCAAAAAAATAACTTAACCTGTATCATATTGCAAAAAACAAATATGCTTTTCCAACAGACTTTTTCCTTTATTTCTTAAAGTCTTACGAGTCTTAAAGTCTGTTCTTATTCAGAATATTTTGTGCTCGTTTGTTTTTAATTCAGTTTTTATCGTAATTTCTAATTTGAACTGTGCTCAACAAATGATTGTCTACAATTTTGATTGAATGTTATTGGAAACTGAAAAGGCTTAGGAGGGCTGCTTGCCCTCCAATCACTTTTGACTCTTGAAAAAGTAACGAGAACGTTTAATTTCCCATCGAATTAGCTCCTTTGAAAGTTTTAATGATTATGCCAATTTTAGTAATATGACACTGCTTATAATATTTTTTATTTGACTTCTTGAAATTCACCAAGCCAATAGATTTTCTTCTTCCACTAAATTGAAGAAAATGTTTTTCCCCTACATCTCATGGTTTTCCATCGATTAACCAATAATTTGAAAAAAAGTGTCTGAGCACCTTTGTGGCTTCTGAAGATCAGAAAATAATTTGCACTTTGCTGATAAAAAAATATATTATAAATATCTTTACTTTTTGACTCTAATAAGCATTTAAGTGGATTATCAACTGTCATTTTTTAGTGAAATGCAAATTAGGTTTCGGTCTTGAAAAGACATGAGGGTTGTCAGGACTAGT
Source organism: Artemia franciscana (assembly GCF_032884065.1). Classification (NCBI taxonomy): domain Eukaryota; kingdom Metazoa; phylum Arthropoda; class Branchiopoda; order Anostraca; family Artemiidae; genus Artemia; species Artemia franciscana. Next base: position 13,396 of record NW_027063176.1, on the reverse strand, counting down.
CGTATTATAATTGTGTACCTTTTACCAGAAGACGGATTACGGAAATGCGTTAATATTAAATTCTCTAGTGTGATAAAATCGAATTAACGGTCAGTGAAGATAAGGAGAGGGAAAGTTTAAGGAAGGAAAGTGTCTTAGAAGGATTTTCCAGAAAAATTTCAAAAAGGGGAGGAGGCAGGGAAATTTATTTCTAGGAATGATTTAAAAACTGGTCAAAAATTAATCTGATATTAATTTTTTTTACTGGAAGTAAGGAATAACATTGAAACTTACTACAAACAGAAATTATTCCGTATATAAAGGATGCTGCCCCTTCCTGGACCCCCAATAATTACGCTAAAGATTGACTTTTTTGTAAGAATAACTTTAAAATATGTAATTAACTACAAACTGAAAATTGAATGAGAAGGGTTTAAAACAACTTTTTGATTGTAGCATACAGAGCAAGGCTTGACGTATCGGCAATACCCCCCTCATATACGGAGTAATTTTAATTCACTTTAGTTTTTATTGTGGCTAGTTACTTTCATTTAGTTTTTCATATAATATATTTTATAAAATATATTTCTCGACAGCTGCTTAACGGATTTGATTATCTGTAAAAACTAGTTTTACAACAAAAATTCAAGAGATCATCAATCTTTCAAAAAAGAGAACACGCTAGAAAAGATAAAATCTTTTAAATTTATAAGAGTCCCTCTTGAAGGTTTTTTCTTAGGTCTTAACATCTAAATATGTCTGGGAGGATATGACTAGAGGTTATTGAAAATATTTCTTTCCTGACAATTCATATTTCACCTTTTTGTAACCGAATACATGAGTTTAGTCAAATATGCTGAACTAAAAGAATGTTTGGAACGTTAGGTTCCTATGACGTGAGACCCTAAGGTGCCTAAAATGTACACTGTAGTTTCGCAAAATCTTTATTTAATCTACTGTTGTTACGATAATAGGAATGAGTAGTTTTTGGATTGTGTGAAAAAATTATTTTTATATAAAAAGTGAATTGTAGTGGTAAAAGTAGGAACAGGATTCTTAGGCTCTGAGAAAACTAAAGGATGAAGAAGATCCCAAGTGAAACGATTCCAAAATATGAAATTCTTTTATTATTCGTTATAAAAATGAGTTAGGACATGCTGAAATTATTTTTAGAAACCAGGAATATTATTGTTTCTATGTTAGAAAATACTCTGCAAATACACAGCGGTGTAGTCTTTGAGGTTTTGGTAATCAAGCGTTCACTTTCTATTACTTTTTATTCGGAGATATTTAATTTCACTTTAAGCAGAAAATCTTATGATTGTTAAAAAAATTACTCGTGAATTAACATTGAATAATTTGTTCTATAGTAATGTATAGACTTTTCGTCTTGAGATATTCCTCACCAACCAAAGAAATCCCCACGGACGAGCAATGAAATTGAAAAAGTAAGTTTTTCCTAAGTCTGATGGAGATTAACATGATAAATTATTTGTAACATTGAGACATGAGTAAGGTGACTTGTGAAGAACAGGTATTCTGGTAAGAGCTTTTTCCTAACTTTTCAATATGTGTTAAAAATTTGTAGGCTTTTGGACAATAATACACAGGAGCCTCATTTTCAGAGGCATTGCAGACTTGAGAACATCCACAAAAGCCTTCATGGTTTTTATTAATGGTCGAATTTTTAGACATGCAATGGAAAATCAAAGAGAGAATAAAGTATAAAATTGGGTCAAATATAAAGAAAGAACGTTTGACAAAGACAAAAATTAACAAGAAAAATAAATAACTTAAAAATGTAGGGTATAGTCAGCTAGCACAACAAAAGGAAGCAAAAATAAGCAGAAAGTTTGACAATGTTCTAAAAAAAATTTAGATTAGATACGAAGAAAATAGAGTAAACTGAATTATGCTCAAACAACAAAACAAAAGCAAAAAACAGCAGGAATAACTAAAAGTCTATTTACCAATAATATTGGGAAATAATTCTCTGTTTATTTACTTGACTTAGATTTGACTTGATTGACTTTGCTTATTTACTAACCCCATTTTCATTAAAAGTGCAATCAGATGATCTTAATTTAAACAGAGGGAAAACTCATTTGAATCTTTTAATATTAAGTTATTCTATTCCGGGTTTATAGGAAAATCAGTCGTTTCTTTATTTAAAGGAAGGTCTATATTCATGTATCTTTTTTGGTTCACTCAGGTTTATTAAAAAACTCCACTTGGGTATATTTTAATTTCAATTGCGTCCTTAAGACATTTAGTAAGTTGCCTCCACAAAAAAACAAAATAATTTGGATTATCAATAATGTAGTGGGCAAGTAGAATCAAAATCGCTATTTTATTTACTTTCAAATATCAGGGATTGATGTGTTAAAATATTGAGTTCTAGTAGTCACTCCCGCAGCTGTTGAAGGGTTTTATCAACTTGAAACTTCCCTTGCAAGCAAGGGACCCTGTAAACAATACAACTCATTATAGGTTCAGTTGTAATATTTTCAGAATTGAAAAAATTATCAGCCTTAAGCTCATTTTTGAAAAAAATGAGAGATTATGTTTCTTTAAAACTGTTGCAAGTTTTTCGTTGAGTTTCAGATTGTAAGGTATAGTGGAAAAGTCTTGTTTTCAACTGCCAGAGTAGTTAAATAGTTAAATGGGAATTTTTTTATTATTTTAATGTTTTCCTATTTTAATCCTCTATCTATGATATTTTCAATAAGTTTAATTGAGTAAACAATACAGAAAAAAATGTTTAGCATAATTTAATTTGGACGCTAAATAATTTAGAGAACGCTGGTTAGTGTTTACTCCCCCCTTAGCCCCCCTCTCAGAAAATATCCTCCCTAAATATACTCCAAAAAACTACCCCTCTCCGCCTGAATAAAAAGAAATTACCTTCAACTTTGGTTGGTTGGTCTCCAATTCCTATTGAGTTTAAAAAAGGACTAGAACTCTCTCAAGTTCAGATCTAAGGATGACACTTCAAGGTTTCTGTTACCTTGAGGTGGAGGTTTGGACGAGGAAAGGTTATTCTTTATCCTGTAACGAATAAATTTTGCGCATTTTGGGGTTTAATGTTACTCTTAACTTTCGTAATAACAGCGTAGACCAAAAGTACTCCCAGATATCATAAGGGAGTAGATTATATCATCACAGTTTTGATGCTTTTTTTAAGTTGTCCCTATAGCCTCCCCCCTCCACCCAAAAAAAGCCTTTTCCGGAAAATATATTTTTTCTGGCTTTTCCCTGGAAACTTTTAAAAGGAGAGAGGATTACTGGCATGATTTTAATAACAACCAGATGTCTTTTTCAAATGAAAGTGCGCTAAGAAAAGTTTTTAACCCGAGATCGTCCCCAAAAAAATTTCTGGGTAGAATTTTCAGCTAGAATGAAATTATATGGGAGATTTCCCTTGGAGGGGGTTGTTCTTACGTAAAAGGAATTCTGCATGGAGGGGAGCCGGATTACCTGGTATTTATTAAAAATTATCAAAAATAAGAAAAAATAAGCTGAAAGTAGGGAGCAACATCAAAACTTTAAATGGAAAGAAATTATTACCTATATGAAAGAGGCTGCTTTGCACTTTACGGTAAGGTTTTGAATTTTGGTCCCGATTCTATAAGAATGATTCCTGAAACACAATGAATTAATAAGGCATTTTTTAAAATTATATACTAACTTTAGCGTAAAGAGTGAGGCCTTGAGGAGGGGGTAACCCTTTTCATATACGTAATAATTCCTATAAGTAATTAATGTAAATAATTCTTAGGGACTTGTTGTCTAATTCTTCCTAGTTCACAGGTATATTTTGAGTGTAGACCTTTATTATTGGTGCTGAGCTTGGGGGAGGGGGGTTCTAGGAGTGACCAAGTTGAATCAGGTTATGTTTGTTGAAAATGTGCAGAGTAAGGCATAATTTTCAATCATCCAGTATAAAAGAGTGTCGGTGGGTGCACATTGGAGAGAGGAGAGGGTGTTGAGATGTTGAAACCACTTTGAGGGATCCAAATTTTCCGGTGTGATCTGATTATCAATCAGATATTAAAATTTAAGAAAACTGGTTTCTTCAACCTAAAGTACAGAGCATAATTAAAAAAAATATCCATATATGATTGGGCGGTACCCTCTTAAATCCTTTGCTCGTTAAACTATAGCCTCTATTACTTTTACAAATTTTTTTATTCCAATTTAACGACCCCAATGTTTTTGAGCTCTTTCTTAAAGAATTGGGAGAAGAAGTTTTAGAGTAAAGAGAGAAGGCTAAAGAGGAAAGGATTCAGAGTGATGGGAGGTCTGGTTCCCCCTCCCCAACACCTCGTATTTTCCCAAAAGGTATAAGATATAAATTTTGAATTCGCCATTCGGGGTCGCAGATATTTCGAAAAAGGCTCATTCGGTTGGACCTTGAAAGGGTTAGTACCCTTTTTAATTGTCGAAAGTAATTGGAGGGTAACTAACCCTCCTCTTCTTCTCAATATTTTCCCTGACGAATCTTATATATATATATATATATATATATATATATATATATATATATATATATATATATATATATATATATATATATATATATATATATATATATATATATATATATATATATATATATATATATATATATATATATATATATATATATATATATATTTATATATATATATATATATATATATTTGGTTTTAGTTATACTGAAGACAACTGAAGGTCTAAAAGAGAGGAAAAGAGATAAACACTTTTAAATAAAGTGGAAATCTAAATACTGTTGGTTTTAGACTATACAGTAAAAATACTTTTTGTAAACTATTAATAAAAAAATTCCGACTGAGAATACGCAACATAGAGTGAAAGGAGCAAAATTAGGATCTAAATGAAAATAAGTTTTTTCCACTTTGATTTAGACATTCCCTTCATACAATATCGATCGGTATGCAAATAATTTTCAGGGCTTTAAATCAGCTGCTCATTACCATTGTATTAAGTTTATATTTATACAAATTAAACTTCTCATTTAAGTTTTAATGATGCTTTTCACTTTTAGTAAAAATTAATTTTTGATTTTAATAGCTTGCTAGAGCTGTTTTTGATTTATATTTTGTAAACATCAATTCTAAGATTGTATCTTGAAAAAAGTTATTAATGTCCAATTCTGCATAGATATCCACCTCCCTAAAAATTATCTTCCCCCTCTTAAGAATTCCTTCGGCATGAATAATTTTCCCCTCGAAAAGTTCATACTAGCTTAAATTCCTCTTGTACTTTTGAAACTTTCTCCGTAACATTTCGTCCTCACTGAATATTCCCTCCAGAAAATTATCTTTACTTTCCTATAAAATTAATGTTATTTCTTATCGTTTTACAAATAATCCTAAGGATCATCTCTTCCTTCTTGAAGAAATTTCAACATATAATAATCCCTGCAATATAATCTCTTCTCATTAAAATCAGGGATATATTTTCAAATAGTAAATACTATATTTAGAGAAGTAAAAAATTGTACTACTTGTCCGGCTCTGAACACGGAGAATTTCCTTTCCCCGTGAAACAATTCGACTTTGTAAAAATTCTCAGGCCTTCCCTCCCTCCAAAAGTATCTCCCCTCGAAAAATGTGCTTATAAAGTAATTATAGTTAGTTTGACTGCAATAGACCCATAAAGTTCCAACGAGAGATGAAACGGGAGATATACTATCCCCGAAATATATTTGGTCGCTCAAAAAGAGAACTATAGCATTTAATTTTCAAACAAATAAGTTCTCTTTCGATCCACGACTGGTTTGATCAGATAAATCTTACGAAAAAAACCCTAAAAACAAAACAAATAAACAAACTTTTTAGATCTATCTTATGAAAAAAAATTCAGATTTTGTGCAAGGGGTCATGATACAAATACAGCAAAGTTTTTTGATATTAATAATATCGTGTGTGTTATTTTTTTGTTAAAAAACTAACAAAACTAAACTAAAAAACTAAAAAAAACTAGAAAACACTAACTAATAGTGTGTTTTTTGTTTTGATCACTTGATTTCTTAAGGATGTCTCCTTTCGTTTTCAAAAATTATTTTAAATTTTTAATTGACAACATTACAAATCAAAATTTTGATGTTTTGATTGTATTTTCACTTTGAACAAGAATTAACATTCAATTGTACAGATTATTTATTGTTATTATGACTCTCAGTTTCTTAGAGTTTCGGTTACTATTAGGTCGCATCACTACTTGCATATACTTCGTTACCACGAACTTTTTAATAAATAAAAATGTATAAAATATTATTTTACTTTTTCGTAGAAAGACAATGTTATTAAAAACAAAGAGAAATAGACACAGGCACGGATGGAGACACAAAACACATAGGGGGAAAAACACAAACACACAATCCCAAACACAAACACAAAGATACATACACACAAACACACACAAAAAACCACAAAAAGTCAGATACACAAGCAAACACACAGTCCGACACACAAGCACGGAGGAAAGACAATACAACACAGAGGGAAAAACGAACACACATACACAAACACAAATACAGCCATACAAGCTCAAACAAACAGGCCAACACACACTCAGACACACAGGAATGGAGAAAAAGACGAAAAAAGACACAAATACACACACATATACACACAAACACACATGCAAATGACAAAATCACAGAGCCACACAAAGTCAGACACTCACAATTAGACTAGGCACAGAAAGAGAGACTCCAAAACACAAACACGAGGGGAGAAACTAAACACAAAGAGGGAAAACACACACACATAGGCACATAAACACACCACCACACAAAGTCAGACACTCACATTAGACTAGGCAAAGAAAGAGAGAGAGAGAAAGACAAACACACACAGAGAGAAAAAATACACTCACAACCACACGAAGTCAGAAATACCAACACACACATACATACAAATAAAGTCACACTGGCACGGAGAGAGACAAATAACACACAAAGAGAATCCACAAACAAACATACAAAGTTAGAAACACAAGTAGAAACATAGTCAAACCTACAGTCACGGAAAGAGAAAAAATACACTGACGGAAAAACACAATCAAACATATACTCACAAGCAAACAAAGTAAAAAACACAGTAACATGCACAGTCAAGCATACATGCACGGAGAAAGAAAAAGACAACCAGAGAGAAAAACAGCCACAGTCAGCCACAAAACATGCAGTAAGACATACAATACAGACATGTAAGCAAGCACACACACAGTCAGACATAGAGACATGGAGAGAGAGACAAAACACACAGAGGGAAAAACATACACAAAAGTACAATCAAACAAAATCAGATAAAGAGGCACAGAAACACAGTCAGACATACCGCCATAGTGAAAAAGAAAAAGTAACACAGAAGGAAAAAACGCATAAATAACAAACTCAATCACGCAAAGTCAGACACAGAGGCACACACACAACCAGAAACACGGTCTCGGAGAGAGAGAGAGAGACAGAAACCCACAGAGGGAAAATCCAATAGACACTCAAACACACAATAAACGCAAACACACAACAACACAAAGTCATACACACAGGCACAAACACACAGACCCAGTCAGACTCACAGGCAAGGAGAAAGAGACAGAAACATAAAGAGGACAAACACATAATCTCTATGAAGTAAGTCATATATATTGACACAAGCAAACGGACATACAGGACTGGATAGAGAGTAGAAAAGCCACAAAGGGAAAGCAAAACACAGTCAAACACACCCGAACATAACCATACAACACACAAAGAGAAAGAATATACATTCACGGAACACACAAGCACAAACAAACACACGCACACATTACACAACAAGGTCAGGCACAAACACAGTCAGAAATACAAACGTGGGGAGAGAGGCGAAAAACACAAAGTGGAAAAACACTCATAAACACACATGCACTGCCACAAAAAAGTCTGAGACCCAGGCATATATAAAGCTAGACAAATAGGCACGAGGAGAGAGGCAAAAGCACAGAGAGGTAAAAAGACACACACATATATACACAAACACAACCACACAAAGTGAGAAACCCAGGCACACACAGTGTTAGACACACAGACACAGAGAGAGAAGCAAAAACACACAGGAGAAAAACAAAAGCAATCACCCACAACCACTCAAATTCAGGCACACACACAGTCACACACACTGGCGTGTAGAAAACAAAGACAGACAGAGAAAGAGACACAATTCAATATTTTACATCCAGGGGCTAGTAAATTCTATTGACTCACTGACCTTCTATCATTGGCCTTTAAAAAGGTTTTTAACAGCTAGGTCTGATTATGTGTTTGCCTGTGTGTGTGACTCTCTGGTATCGCTTGGGTATGTGTCTTTTCTCTCTTTGTTGTATTGTTTGTGTTAGTGTTTTTCCCTCTATTTCTTTTTGTCTCTTTTGACTATCTCTATCTCCGTGCCCATGTATGGACTTGCATGTGAGTCTGACTTTATGTGGCTGTGTGTTTGTTTGTGTGTTTGCGTGTGTGTGTTTTCCTCTATGTGTTTTGTCTATCTCTCCATGCCTGTGTGTCTGATTGTGTTTACCTTTGTGTGGTTGTTTTGTGTGTATGCGGTTTTCCCTCTCTCTGAATTTGTCTCTCTCTAGGTCTATTTGTCTGACTGTTTTTGTGCGTGCTTTTGTTTCTGACTTTGTGTTGATGTGTGTATGTGTGTTTTTGTTTTTCTCTGTACCTGTGTGACTGTTTGTGTGCCTGGGTGTCTGACTATGTGGTTTGCGTGTGTGTACGTTTCCCTCTCTCTGTTTTGTCTCTCTCTCTCTTAGTGTATCTATTTTTGTCTTTGTGTGTGTATGCGTGTGAGTCCGACTCTCTTATCTGTGTTTGTGTTTATGTTTATCCCCCTGTGTGTTTTTGTCTGACTCTTCGCGCCTGTGCGTCTGAATGTGCTTGTGCCTGTGTTTGTTGACTTGTGTGGTTGTAAGTGTGTTTGTCCCTCTATGTTTTTTACTGTCTCAATGCCTGTTTCTTTGACTGTGTTTTTACCTATGTGTCTATCTTTATGTGGTTGTTTGTGTGCCTGTTTGTCTGACATTGTGTGTTTTTTGTGTATTTGTGTGTGTGTGTGCACGTTTCCCAGTGTGCATTTTTGTCTCCCTCCCTATACCTATGTGTCTGACTGTGTTTGTGTCTGTGCGTCTGACTTTGTGTGGCTGTATTTTTGTATATGTGTCTGTGTGTTTCCCTCTGTGTGTTTTTGTTGTCACCTGGTACCTGTATGTCTAATTGTATGTTTGTACCTTTATTTCTGACTTTTATATGATTGTGTGTGTATGTGTTTCTTTATACCTCTGTGGTTTTTTCTCTCTCTCTCTCTCTCCGTGCCTGTTTGTCGAACTGGGTATGTGCCCTTGTGTCTGAATTTGTTCGGTTGTTTGTGCGTGTGCTTGCGTGTGTTTTTTCCCTCTGTGTGTTTTGTGTCCCCCCGTGCTTTTTTGTCTGAAGGTGTGTCTGACTTAGTGTTTTTGTATGTTTGTTTGTGTTTTACCCACTGTGTGTTTTCCTTCTCTCTCTCTCTGTCTCTGTTTCTCTCTCTTTCTCTCTCTCTCTCTCTCTCTCTCTCTCTCTCTCTCTCTCTCTCTCTCTCTCTCTCTCTCTCTCTCTCTCTCTCTCTCTCTCTCTCTCTCTCTCTCTCTCTCTCTCTCTCTCTCTCTCTCTCTTCTCTCTCTCTCTCTCTCTCTCTCTCTCTCTCTCTCTCTCTCTCTCTCTTTCTTTCTCTCTCTCCCTCCATGCCTATTTATCTGACTGTGTGTGTTTGTCTGATCAGAGGCTGCTAGAGAGCCAGTTATAGTAAGCCACAATGACGTGAATTGACATGTTGTATCACACTAAGGTTGGCTCACAAAAACATAGACTATTGGATTCAATGTATGACTTTCAAAGGAAATAACAAGGAAAATTTCTTATTAATGGTGACTGGATGCCAAAAGTCATCAGATGGTCAATCTTAGTGTGAAACATTGGCGATAATTGAGATGGAATATCACGGAGGACTGAAGTGCCATCATTTGAACCATTAGGTTTAATGCATGATTTTTGACGAGAAAATATCTGAAAAATATCGTAAGAAAGTAGAGTAGGCGAGATGTTTAAGGATTCCCAAGGATCAGAAATATTGTGGTAGAGTGGCGTGAAGCTTGGAAGTGTTAAATGAATTTTGCGACTGAGGATAAGTGAAATCCTACTCTCATTCAAAGAAAGGGGGTATTTTCAGTGAAAGTCCTCAAAAATATCTTAGTTGGCTTAAATTTTTCTCTAACCAGATAATTTGAAACTCAAATAGAAAATAATATTCATATATGCCCCTTTCAACGGGGAACGTATAGTCTTGGCTGAAGGAAACGAGGGATTTTTTGTTAAGCCTTCAAAAGATCTATATTTGGTTCAAATTTACTTCTAATAGCAAGCCTCCTAGTCGGAATTAGTTTGTAGGATCCCCACCTTTCTTTAATTCGTGGTTCTTTTAGCTTATATTTTATCCTTTATACGCTTCTTTCATGTTTTGTTTTTTTAATTTTCTGTGTCTAAACTGCCTTTTCTGTGTTTCACGGGCCAGGACCATATTGCCATTGTAGCCTCAATTGCTAGTACCCATCAAAAGAAACGCTACTAGGGAATGATTGATTGAGCGTAAATGTTTGATTATAGTGTAAACGATTATTTTTGTATGAAAATGCCTGAAACAATTCCAGATGTGTGAATAAGACTAATAGCAAGAAATACCTAAAGAGCAGCCCCCAACATTATAGGATAAGAATTTCTAATCCAATACTCAATAAACAGGTGAACTTGGAATATAAACTAATTTCATTAATCGATTATTGCAATCATAAGAGAACACACAATTCATTTAACCATTATTGTAAACGCTAACGGAGATTCTCCTTTCGTGCAATAGTTTATTTCATACAATCGATTTACGGAATCAAAATATTAGAAATAGGTTCATGGTAGAGATATTACCATCTTCAATTCTCGCCAATGTTTCACACTATGATTGATAATCTGATCTTTTGGCATCCTCTCACCATTAATAAGAAATTTTCCATGCTTTTTTCTTTAAAACTCATACATGGAATCCAATAGTTCATGTTTTTGTAAGCTAATCTTAATGTGATACAACTTGTCAATTCACGTCATTGTGGCTTACCATAACTGGCTTTTTAGCAGCCTCTGATCAGACAAAGACACACAGTAAGATAAAAAGGCATGGAGAGAGAGAAAGAGAGAGAGAGAGAGAGAGAGAGAGAGAGAGAGAGAGAGAGAGAGAGAGAGAGAGAGAGAGAGAGAGAGAGAAGAAGAGAGAGAGAGAAGAGAGAGAGAGAGAGAGACAGAGAGAGAGAAGAAGAGAGAGACAGAGAGAGAGAAGAGAGAGAGAGAAGAGAGAGAGAGAGAGAGAGAGAGAGAGAGAGAGAGAGAAAGAAAGAGAGAGAGAGAGAGAGAGAGAGAGAGAGAGAGAGAGATGAAAAACACACAGTGGGTAAAACACAAACAAACATACAAAAACACTAAGTCAGACGCACCTTCAGACAGAAAGGCACGGGGGGACACAAAACACACAGAGGGAAAAAACACATGCAAACACACAATCCCACACACACACACACAAACAAACATACAAACACACACACACAAAAACACAAAAAGTCACACACACAAGCACATACAAATCAGACACAAACAAAGTCAATCACACAGGCACGAAATTGCACACAAGGGAAAAAACTCACACACACAAACACACAGAGCCAAGCAAAGTTAAAAACACAGGAAAAACACAGTCAGACACACAAGCAAAGGGGAGAAACAAAACACACAAAAAGAAAACACAAACAAATACAAACTCAAATAAACAAACGCACAACCACACAAAGTCAGACACAAGGGCACAAATACACATTCTTAGACTATGCACAGAAAGAGAGAGACAAACACACACAAGGAGAAAAAACACACAAAAGGAAAATACCAGTTAACACACATACATACACATACAGTCAGAAAAACTGGAACGGACTGAGAGACACAAAACATACAGAGGGAAAACTCAAACAAAGATACAAAGTTAGAAAAACAGGCACAAACACAGTCAAACACAGTCATGGAGAGAGACACAAAAATCCAAAGATAGAAAAACACACTACAACACACGCTCACAACCCAAATAATCAGAAACACAGGCAATTACGCGGTCAAGAATAAAGTCAAGGAGACAGAGAAAAAGACATACAGAGGGAAAACAACCACACTCAGCCATAGAAAATCAGATATGCAGGCAAGCAAACACAAAGTCAAATATAGAGACATGGAGTGAAAGACGAAACACACAGAGGGAAAACACATACACCAACTCAAACACACACACTCACAACCACATAAAATCAGACATATAGGAACATACACAATCAGAAACACGGTATAGGATGGAGAAACCAAAATACACAGAGAAAGAAATCAACTACACCCAAACAGACACAAGAACACGAAAAACACAACCACACAAAGTCAGACACACAGGCACACACAAAATGACAACCACAAAATTCTGACGCAAAGGAACAAACACAATGAGACATACAGTGTCAGAGAGAGAGACAGAAACACACAGAGGGGAAACCAAAAAGACACGCAAACACACACAAAAACACAAACACGCATTCATGTAAAGTCAGAAACACAGGCACACACACACACATATTAAGACACATAGGCATGGAGAAAGGGATAAAACCAAGTAACGGAAAAATACACGTACAAACAAAAACAACTTGAAGTCAGCCACACACGCAAACACAGAATTGAACATACAGGCACGGAAAAAGAGTAAAAAAGACATAGAGAGAAAAACACAGACACATACATACAAATACAACCATACAACTCATAAAGGAAAAACAGACACAAACAAACAAACAAAAACACACACACAAACACACAATTACACAATAACACAAAGTCATATGCATAGGCAGGGAGAGAGAGAGAGAAAACATAAAGAGGAAAAAACACATATACAAACACAGCCACAGAAAGTCAGAAAAACAGACCCACACAAAGTCAGTAACATAGGCAGGGAGAAGGAAAAAAAACATAAAGAAGGAAAATACACACAAAACCACAAAGATTCAGACACAAATGCACGGGGAGAGAGAGAGAGACAAAAACACACAGCGAGAAAAAGCATAGACAAAAGACTCACGACTAAGCAAACTCAGACACACTTGCACACACACGCAGTAAGAAACACAGACTTGAAGAGAGAGGCAAAAAACAATCAGAGGGAAAACACTAAAGCACAATGACAAACACTGCCACAGAAAGTCAAATACGCAGGAACATAAAAAGTTAGACACAAAGGCACGGAGAAAGCACAGAGCCGAA
>NW_027063175.1:0-42482 GCF_032884065.1 Artemia franciscana | reverse complement strand
TAGTCTATCTACTATTTCTATGAGTCATATGCAAGACGTCATTTTAGAAAAGACTTTTTCACTATTCAATAAATAGATTCAAATCTATTTGAATCTAGAATCAAACTTTCTGTTTGATTCTAATAGAATCAATAGAATAGCACTAGTTCGTATGTGACGTCTTGCATATGGTTCTAGAATTCTAATCTATTGATTCTAGACCAGCTAGAATCAATAGTAGATAGAACAGTGAAAGTTTGATTCTAGCTAGTCTATCTACTATTTCTATGAGTCATATGCAAGACGTCATTTTAGAAAAGACTTTTTCACTATTCAATAAATAGATTCAAATCTATTTGAATCTAGAATCAAACTTTCTGTTTGATTCTAATAGAATCAATAGAATAGCACTAGTTCGTATGTGACGTCTTGCATATGGTTCTAGAATTCTAATCTATTGATTCTAGCTAGTCTATCTACTATTTCTATGAGTCATATGCAAGACGTCATTTTAGAAAAGACTTTTTCACTATTCAATAAATAGATTCAAATCTATTTGTATCTAGAATCAAACTTTCTGTTTGATTCTAATAGAATCAATAGAATAGCACTAGTTCGTATGTGACGTCTTGCATATGGTTCTAGAATTCTAATCTATTGATTCTAGCTAGTCTATCTACTATTTCTATGAGTCATATGCAAGACGTCATTTTAGAAAAGACTTTTTCACTATTCAATAAATAGATTCAAATCTATTTGAATCTAGAATCAAACTTTCTGTTTGATTCTAATAGAATCAATAGAATAGCACTAGTTCGTATGTGACGTCTTGCATATGGTTCTAGAATTCTAATCTATTGATTCTAGCTAGTCTATCTACTATTTCTATGAGTCATATGCAAGACGTCATTTTAGAAAAGACTTTTTCACTATTCAATAAATAGATTCAAATCTATTTGAATCTAGAATCAAACTTTCTGTTTGATTCTAATAGAATCAATAGAATAGCACTAGTTCGTATGTGACGTCTTGCATATGGTTCTAGAATTCTAATCTATTGATTCTAGCTAGTCTATCTACTATTTCTATGAGTCATATGCAAGACGTCATTTTAGAAAAGACTTTTTCACTATTCAATAAATAGATTCAAATCTATTTGAATCTAGAATCAAACTTTCTGTTTGATTCTAATAGAATCAATAGAATAGCACTAGTTCGTATGTGACGTCTTGCATATGGTTCTAGAATTCTAATCTATTGACTCTAGCTAGTCTATCTACTATTTCTATGAGTCATATGCAAGACGTCATTTTAGAAAAGACTTTTTCACTATTCAATAAATAGATTCAAATCTATTTGAATCTAGAATCAAACTTTCTGTTTGATTCTAATAGAATCAATAGAATAGCACTAGTTCGTATGTGACGTCTTGCATAGAATTGAATCTATTGATTCTAGAATTCTAATCTATTGATTCTAGCTAGTCTATCTACTATTTCTATGAGTCATATGCAAGACGTCATTTTAGAAAAGACTTTTTCACTATTCAATAAATAGATTCAAATCTATTTGAATCTAGAATCAAACTTTCTGTTTGATTCTAATAGAATCAATAGAATAGCACTAGTTCGTATGTGACGTCTTGCATATGATTCTAGACCAGCTAGAATCAATAGTAGATAGAACAGTGAAAGTTTGATTCTAGCTAGTCTATCTACTATTTCTATGAGTCATATGCAAGACGTCATTTTAGAAAAGACTTTTTCACTATTCAATAAATAGATTCAAATCTATTTGAATCTAGAATCAAACTTTCTGTTTGATTCTAATAGAATCAATAGAATAGCACTAGTTCGTATGTGACGTCTTGCATATGGTTCTAGAATTCTAATCTATTGATTCTAGAACTTCTAGATCTATTGATTCTAGCTAGTCTATCTACTATTTCTATGAGTCATATGCAAGACGTCATTTTAGAAAAGACTTTTTCACTATTCAATAAATAGATTCAAATCTATTTGAATCTAGAATCAAACTTTCTGTTTGATTCTAATAGAATCAATAGAATAGCACTAGTTCGTATGTGACGTCTTGCATATGGTTCTAGAATTCTAATCTATTGATTCTAGCTAGTCTATCTACTATTTCTATATGAGTCATATGCAAGACGTCATTTTAGAAAAGACTTTTTCACTATTCAATAAATAGATTCAAATCTATTTGAATCTAGAATCAAACTTTCTGTTTGATTCTAATAGAATCAATAGAATAGCACTAGTTCGTATGTGACGTCTTGCATAGAATTGAATCTATTGATTCTAGAATTCTAATCTATTGATTCTAGCTAGTCTATCTACTATTTCTATGAGTCATATGCAAGACGTCATTTTAGAAAAGACTTTTTCACTATTCAATAAATAGATTCAAATCTATTTGAATCTAGAATCAAACTTTCTGTTTGATTCTAATAGAATCAATAGAATAGCACTAGTTCGTATGTGACGTCTTGCATATGGTTCTAGAATTCATCTATTGATTCTAGACCAGCTAGAATCAATAGTAGATAGAACAGTGAAAGTTTGATTCTAGCTAGTCTATCTACTATTTCTATGAGTCATATGCAAGACGTCATTTTAGAAAAGACTTTTTCACTATTCAATAAATAGATTCAAATCTATTTGAATCTAGAATCAAACTTTCTGTTTGATTCTAATAGAATCAATAGAATAGCACTAGTTCGTATGTGACGTCTTGCATATGGTTCTGAATTCATCTATTGATTCTAGAATTCTAATCTAGTTTGATTCTAGCTAGTCTATCTACTATTTCTATGAGTCATATGCAAGACGTCATTTTAGAAAAGACTTTTTCACTATTCAATAAATAGATTCAAATCTATTTGAATCTAGAATCAAACTTTCTGTTTGATTCTAATAGAATCAATAGAATAGCACTAGTTCGTATGTGACGTCTTGCATATAGGATTCTAGACCAGCTAGAATCAATAGTAGATAGAACAGTGAAAGTTTGATTCTAGCTAGTCTATCTACTATTTCTATGAGTCATATGCAAGACGTCATTTTAGAAAAGACTTTTTCACTATTCAATAAATAGATTCAAATCTATTTGAATCTAGAATCAAACTTTCTGTTTGATTCTAATAGAATCAATAGAATAGCACTAGTTCGTATGTGACGTCTTGCATATGGTTCTAGAATTCTAATCTATTGATTCTAGAAGCTAGAATCTAGATCTTTTGATTCTAGCTAGTCTATCTACTATTTCTATGAGTCATATGCAAGACGTCATTTTAGAAAAGACTTTTTCACTATTCAATAAATAGATTCAAATCTATTTGAATCTAGAATCAAACTTTCTGTTTGATTCTAATAGAATCAATAGAATAGCACTAGTTCGTATGTGACGTCTTGCATATGGTTCTAGAATTCTAATCTATTGATTCTAGACCAGCTAATCTAGAACAGTGAAAGTTTGATTCTAGCTAGTCTATCTACTATTTCTATGAGTCATATGCAAGACGTCATTTTAGAAAAGACTTTTTCACTATTCAATAAATAGATTCAAATCTATTTGAATCTAGAATCAAACTTTCTGTTTGATTCTAATAGAATCAATAGAATAGCACTAGTTCGTATGTGACGTCTTGCATATGGTTCTAGAATTCTAATCTATTGATTCTAGACCAGCTAGAATCTAGATCTTGATTCTAGCTAGTCTATCTACTATTTCTATGAGTCATATGCAAGACGTCATTTTAGAAAAGACTTTTTCACTATTCAATAAATAGATTCAAATCTATTTGAATCTAGAATCAAACTTTCTGTTTGATTCTAATAGAATCAATAGAATAGCACTAGTTCGTATGTGACGTCTTGCATATGGTTCTAGAATTCTAATCTATTGATTCTAGCTAGTCTATCTACTATTTCTATAGAGTCATATGCAAGACGTCATTTTAGAAAAGACTTTTTCACTATTCAATAAATAGATTCAAATCTATTTGAATCTAGAATCAAACTTTCTGTTTGATTCTAATAGAATCAATAGAATAGCACTAGTTCGTATGTGACGTCTTGCATATGGTTCTAGAATTCGAATCTATTGATTCTAGACCAGCTAGAATCAATAGTAGATAGAACAGTGAAAGTTTGATTCTAGCTAGTCTATCTACTATTTCTATGAGTCATATGCAAGACGTCATTTTAGAAAAGACTTTTTCACTATTCAATAAATAGATTCAAATCTATTTGAATCTAGAATCAAACTTTCTGTTTGATTCTAATAGAATCAATAGAATAGCACTAGTTCGTATGTGACGTCTTGCATATGATTCTAGAATTCTAATCTATTGATTCTAGCTAGTCTATCTACTATTTCTATGAGTCATATGCAAGACGTCATTTTAGAAAAGACTTTTTCACTATTCAATAAATAGATTCAAATCTATTTGAATCTAGAATCAAACTTTCTGTTTGATTCTAATAGAATCAATAGAATAGCACTAGTTCGTATGTGACGTCTTGCATATGGTTCTAGAATTCTAATCTATTGATTCTAGACCAGCTAGAATCAATAGTAGATAGAACAGTGAAAGTTTGATTCTAGCTAGTCTATCTACTATTTCTATGAGTCATATGCAAGACGTCATTTTAGAAAAGACTTTTTCACTATTCAATAAATAGATTCAAATCTATTTGAATCTAGAATCAAACTTTCTGTTTGATTCTAATAGAATCAATAGAATAGCACTAGTTCGTATGTGACGTCTTGCATATGGTTCTAGAATTCTAATCTTTGATTCTAGCTAGTCTATCTACTATTTCTATGAGTCATATGCAAGACGTCATTTTAGAAAAGACTTTTTCACTATTCAATAAATAGATTCAAATCTATTTGAATCTAGAATCAAACTTTCTGTTTGATTCTAATAGAATCAATAGAATAGCACTAGTTCGTATGTGACGTCTTGCATATGGTTCTAGAATTCTAATCTATTGATTCTAGACCAGCTAGAATCAATAGTAGATAGAACAGTGAAAGTTTGATTCTAGCTAGTCTATCTACTATTTCTATGAGTCATATGCAAGACGTCATTTTAGAAAAGACTTTTTCACTATTCAATAAATAGATTCAAATCTATTTGAATCTAGAATCAAACTTTCTGTTTGATTCTAATAGAATCAATAGAATAGCACTAGTTCGTATGTGACGTCTTGCATATGGTTCTAGAATTCTAATCTATTGATTCTAGCTAGTCTATCTACTATTTCTATGAGTCATATGCAAGACGTCATTTTAGAAAAGACTTTTTCACTATTCAATAAATAGATTCAAATCTATTTGAATCTAGAATCAAACTTTCTGTTTGATTCTAATAGAATCAATAGAATAGCACTAGTTCGTATGTGACGTCTTGCATATGGTTCTAGAATTCTAATCTATTGATTCTAGACCAGCTAGAATCAATAGTAGATAGAACAGTGAAAGTTTGATTCTAGCTAGTCTATCTACTATTTCTATGAGTCATATGCAAGACGTCATTTTAGAAAAGACTTTTTCACTATTCAATAAATAGATTCAAATCTATTTGAATCTAGAATCAAACTTTCTGTTTGATTCTAATAGAATCAATAGAATAGCACTAGTTCGTATGTGACGTCTTGCATATGGTTCTAGAATTCTAATCTATTGATTCTAGCTAGTCTATCTACTATTTCTATGAGTCATATGCAAGACGTCATTTTAGAAAAGACTTTTTCACTATTCAATAAATAGATTCAAATCTATTTGAATCTAGAATCAAACTTTCTGTTTGATTCTAATAGAATCAATAGAATAGCACTAGTTCGTATGTGACGTCTTGCATATGGTTCTAGAATTCTAATCTATTGATTCTAGACCAGCTAGAATCAATAGTAGATAGAACAGTGAAAGTTTGATTCTAGCTAGTCTATCTACTATTTCTATGAGTCATATGCAAGACGTCATTTTAGAAAAGACTTTTTCACTATTCAATAAATAGATTCAAATCTATTTGAATCTAAAATCAAACTTTATGTTGATTCTAATAGAATCAATAGAATAGCACTAGTTCGTATGTGACGTCTTGCATATGGTTCTAGAATTCTAATCTATTGATTCTAGACCAGCTAGAATCAAAGTAGATAGAACAGTGAAAGTTTGATTCTAGCTAGTCTATCTACTATTTCTATGAGTCATATGCAAGACGTCATTTTAGAAAAGACTTTTTCACTATTCAATAAATAGATTCAAATCTATTTGAATCTAGAATCAAACTTTCTGTTTGATTCTAATAGAATCAATAGAATAGCACTAGTTCGTATGTGACGTCTTGCATATGGTTCTAGAATTCTAATCTATTGATTCTAGCTAGTCTATCTACTATTTCTATGAGTCATATGCAAGACGTCATTTTAGAAAAGACTTTTTCACTATTCAATAAATAGATTCAAATCTATTTGAATCTCGAATCAAACTTTCTGTTTGATTCTAATAGAATCAATAGAATAGCACTAGTTCGTATGTGACGTCTTGCATATGGTTCTAGAATTCTAATCTATTGATTCTAGACCAGCTAGAATCAATAGTAGATAGAACAGTGAAAGTTTGATTCTAGCTAGTCTATCTACTATTTCTATGAGTCATATGCAAGACGTCATTTTAGAAAAGACTTTTTCACTATTCAATAAATAGATTCAAATCTATTTGAATCTAGAATCAAACTTTCTGTTTGATTCTAATAGAATCAATAGAATAGCACTAGTTCGTATGTGACGTCTTGCATATGGTTCTAGAATTCTAATCTATTGATTCTAGCTAGTCTATCTACTATTTCTATGAGTCATATGCAAGACGTCATTTTAGAAAAGACTTTTTCACTATTCAATAAATAGATTCAAATCTATTTGAATCTAGAATCAAACTTTCTGTTTGATTCTAATAGAATCAATAGAATAGCACTAGTTCGTATGTGACGTCTTCCACATGGTTCTAGAATTCTAATCTATTTTTTCTAGACCAGCTAGAATCAATAGTAGATAGAACAGTGAAAGTTTGATTCTAGCTAGTCTATCTACTATTTCTATGAGTCATATGCAAGACGTCATTTTAGAAAAGACTTTTTCACAACTCAATAAATAGATTCAAATCTATTTGAATCTAGAATCAAACTTTCTGTTTGATTCTAATAGAATCAATAGAATAGCACTAGTTCGTATGTGACGTCTTGCATATGGTTCTAGAATTCTAATCTATTGATTCTAGCTAGTCTATCTACTATTTCTATGAGTCATATGCAAGACGTCATTTTAGAAAAGACTTTTTCACTATTCAATAAATAGATTCAAATCTATTTGAATCTAGAATCAAACTTTCTGTTTGATTCTAATAGAATCAATAGAATAGCACTAGTTCGTATGTGACGTCTTGCATATGGTTCTAGAATTCTAATCTATTGATTGTAGACCAGCTAGAATCAATAGTAGATAGAACAGTGAAAGTTTGATTCTAGCTAGTCTATCTACTATTTCTATGAGTCATATGCAAAACGTCATTTTAGAAAAGACTTTTTCACTATTCAATAAATAGATTGTAATCTATTTGAATCTAGAATCAAACTTTCTGTTTGATTCTAATAGAATCAATAGAATAGCACTAGTTCGTATGTGACGTCTTGCATATGGTTCTAGAATTCTAATCTATTGATTCTAGACCAGCTAGAATCAATAGTAGATAGAACAGTGAAAGTTTGATTCTAGCTAGTCTATCTACTATTTCTAAGAGTCATATGCAAGACGTCATTTTAGAAAAGACTTTTTCACTATTCAATAAATAGATTCAAATCTATTTGAATCTAGAATCAAACTTTCTGTTTGATTCTAATAGAATCAATAGAATAGCACTAGTTCGTATGTGACGTCTTGCATATGGTTCTAGAATTCTAATCTATTGATTCTAGCTAGTCTATCTACTATTTCTATGAGTCATATGCAAGACGTCATTTTAGAAAAGACTTTTTCACTATTCAATAAATAGATTCAAATCTATTTGAATCTAGAATCAAACTTTCTGTTTGATTCTAATAGAATCAATAGAATAGCACTAGTTCGTATGTGACGTCTTGCATATGGTTCTAGAATTCGAATCTATTGATTCTAGACCAGCTAGAATCAATAGTAGATAGAACAGTGAAAGTTTGATTCTAGCTAGTCTATCTACTATTTCTATGAGTCATATGCAAAACGTCATTTTAGAAAAGACTTTTTCACTATTCAATAAATAGATTATAATCTATTTGAATCTAGAATCAAACTTTATGTTTGATTCTAATAGAATCAATAGAATAGCACTAGTTCGTATGTGACGTCTTGCTTATGGTTCTAGAATTCTAATCTATTGATTCTAGCTAGTCTATCTACTATTTCTATGAGTCATATGCAAGACGTCATTTTAGAAAAGACTTTTTCACTATTCAATAAATAGATTCAAATCTATTTGAATCTAGAATCAAACTTTCTGTTTGATTCTAATAGAATCAATAGAATAGCACTAGTTCGTATGTGACGTCTTGCATATGGTTCTAGAATTCTAATCTATTGATTCTAGACCAGCTAGAATCAATAGTAGATAGAACAGTGAAAGTTTGATTCTAGCTAGTCTATCTACTATTTCTATGAGTCATATGCAAGACGTCATTTTAGAAAAGACTTTTTCACTATTCAATAAATAGATTCAAATCTATTTGAATCTAGAATCAAACTTTCTGTTTGATTCTAATAGAATCAATAGAATAGCACTAGTTCGTATGTGACGTCTTGCATATGGTTAAAGAATTCTAATCTATTGATTCTAGCTAGTCTATCTACTATTTCTATGAGTCATATGCAAGACGTCATTTTAGAAAAGACTTTTTCACTATTCAATAAATAGATTCAAATCTATTTGAATCTAGAATCAAACTTTCTGTTTGATTCTAATAGAATCAATAGAATAGCACTAGTTCGTATGTGACGTCTTGCATATGGTTCTAGAATTCTAATCTATTGATTCTAGACCAGCTAGAATCAATAGTAGATAGAACAGTGAAAGTTTGATTCTAGCTAGTCTATCTACTATTTCTATGAGTCATATGCAAGACGTCATTTTAGAAAAGACTTTTTCACTATTCAATAAATAGATTCAAATCTATTTGAATCTAAAATCAAACTTTATGTTAGATTCTAATAGAATTAATAGAATAGCACTAGTTCGTATGTGACGTCTTGCATATGGTTCTAGAATTCTAATCTATTGATTCTAGCTAGTCTATCTACTATTTCTATGAGTCATATGCAAGACGTCATTTTAGAAAAGACTTTTTCACTATTCAATAAATAGATTCAAATCTATTTGAATCTCGAATCAAACTTTCTGTTTGATTCTAATAGAATCAATAGAATAGCACTAGTTCGTATGTGACGTCTTGCATATGGTTCTAGAATTCTAATCTATTGATTCTAGACCAGCTAGAATCAATAGTAGATAGAACAGTGAAAGTTTGATTCTAGCTAGTCTATCTACTATTTCTATGAGTCATATGCAAGACGTCATTTTAGAAAAGACTTTTTCACTATTCAATAAATAGATTCAAATCTATTTGAATCTAGAATCAAACTTTCTGTTTGATTCTAATAGAATCAATAGAATAGCACTAGTTCGTATGTGACGTCTTGCATATGGTTCTAGAATTCTAATCTATTGATTCTAGCTAGTCTATCTACTATTTCTATGAGTCATATGCAAGACGTCATTTTAGAAAAGACTTTTTCACTATTCAATAAATAGATTCAAATCTAATTGAATCTAGAATCAAACTTTCTGTTTGATTCTAATAGAATCAATAGAATAGCACTAGTTCGTATGTGACGTCTTCCACATGGTTCTAGAATTCTAATCTATTTTTTCTAGACCAGCTAGAATCAATAGTAGATAGAACAGTGAAAGTTTGATTCTAGCTAGTCTATCTACTATTTCTATGAGTCATATGCAAGACGTCATTTTAGAAAAGACTTTTTCACTACTCAATAAATAGATTCAAATCTATTTGAATCTAGAATCAAACTTTCTGTTTGATTCTAATAGAATCAATAGAATAGCACTAGTTCGTATGTGACGTCTTGCATATGGTTCTAGAATTCTAATCTATTGATTCTAGCTAGTCTATCTACTATTTCTATGAGTCATATGCAAGACGTCATTTTAGAAAAGACTTTTTCACTATTCAATAAATAGATTCAAATCTATTTGAATCTAGAATCAAACTTTCTGTTTGATTCTAATAGAATCAATAGAATAGCACTAGTTCGTATGTGACGTCTTGCATATGGTTCTAGAATTCTAATCTATTGATTCTAGCTAGTCTATCTACTATTTCTATGAGTCATATGCAAGACGTCATTTTAGAAAAGACTTTTTCACTATTCAATAAATAGATTCAAATCTATTTGAATCTAGAATCAAACTTTCTGTTTGATTCTAATAGAATCAATAGAATAGCAATAGTTCGTATGTGACGTCTTGCATATGGTTCTAGAATTCTAATCTATTGATTCTAGACCAGCTAGAATCAATAGTAGATAGAACAGTGAAAGTTTGATTCTAGCTAGTCTATCTACTATTAAAATGACGTCTTGCATATGACTCATAGAAATAGTAGATAGACTAGCTAGAATCAAACTTTCACTGTTCTATCTACTATTGATATCTATTTATTGAATAGTGAAAAAGTCTTTTCTAAAATGACGTCTTGCATATGACTCATAGAAATAGTAGATAGACTAGCTAGAATCAAACTTTCACTGTTCTATCTACTATTGATATCTATTTATTTAGTCTTTTCTTGAATAGTGAAAGATAGACTAGCTAGAATCAAACTTTCACTGTTCTATCTACTATTGATATCTATTTATTGAATAGTGAAAAAGTCTTTTCTAAAATGACGTCTTGCATATGACTCATAGAAATAGTAGATAGACTAGCTAGAATCAAACTTTCACTGTTCTATCTACTATTGATATCTATTTATTGAATAGTGAAAAAGTCTTTTCTAAAATGACGTCTTGCATATGACTCATAGAAATAGTAGATAGACTAGCTAGAATCAAACTTTCACTGTTCTATCTACTATTGATATCTATTTATTGAATAGTGAAAAAGTCTTTTCTAAAATGACGTCTTGCATATGACTCATAGAAATAGTAGATAGACTAGCTAGAATCAAACTTTCACTGTTCTATCTACTATTGATATCTATTTATTGAATAGTGAAAAAGTCTTTTCTAAAATGACGTCTTGCATATGACTCATAGAAATAGTAGATAGACTAGCTAGAATCAAACTTTCACTGTTCTATCTACTATTGATATCTATTTATTGAATAGTGAAAAAGTCTTTTCTAAAATGACGTCTTGCATATGACTCATAGAAATAGTAGATAGACTAGCTAGAATCAAACTTTCACTGTTCTATCTACTATTGATATCTATTTATTGAATAGTGAAAAAGTCTTTTCTAAAATGACGTCTTGCATATGACTCATAGAAATAGTAGATAGACTAGCTAGAATCAAACTTTCACTGTTCTATCTACTATTGATATCTATTTATTGAATAGTGAAAAAGTCTTTTCTAAAATGACGTCTTGCATATGACTCATAGAAATAGTAGATAGACTAGCTAGAATCAAACTTTCACTGTTCTATCTACTATTGATATCTATTTATTGAATAGTGAAAAAGTCTTTTCTAAAATGACGTCTTGCATATGACTCATAGAAATAGTAGATAGACTAGCTAGAATCAAACTTTCACTGTTCTATCTACTATTGATATCTATTTATTGAATAGTGAAAAAGTCTTTTCTAAAATGACGTCTTGCATATGACTCATAGAAATAGTAGATAGACTAGCTAGAATCAAACTTTCACTGTTCTATCTACTATTGATATCTATTTATTGAATAGTGAAAAAGTCTTTTCTAAAATGACGTCTTGCATATGACTCATAGAAATAGTAGATAGACTAGCTAGAATCAAACTTTCACTGTTCTATCTACTATTGATATCTATTTATTGAATAGTGAAAAAGTCTTTTCTAAAA
Source organism: Artemia franciscana (assembly GCF_032884065.1). Lineage (NCBI taxonomy): Eukaryota > Metazoa > Arthropoda > Branchiopoda > Anostraca > Artemiidae > Artemia > Artemia franciscana. Next base: position 30,328 of record NW_027063175.1, on the reverse strand, counting down.
TGACGTCTTGCATATGACTCATAGAAATAGTAGATAGACTAGCTAGAATCAAACTTTCACTGTTCTATCTACTATTGATATCTATTTATTGAATAGTGAAAAAGTCTTTTCTAAAATGACGTCTTGCATATGACTCATAGAAATAGTAGATAGACTAGCTAGAATCAAACTTTCACTGTTCTATCTACTATTGATATCTATTTATTGAATAGTGAAAAAGTCTTTTCTAAAATGACGTCTTGCATATGACTCATAGAAATAGTAGATAGACTAGCTAGAATCAAACTTTCACTGTTCTATCTACTATTGATATCTATTTATTGAATAGTGAAAAAGTCTTTTCTAAAATGACGTCTTGCATATGACTCATAGAAATAGTAGATAGACTAGCTAGAATCAAACTTTCACTGTTCTATCTACTATTGATATCTATTTATTGAATAGTGAAAAAGTCTTTTCTAAAATGACGTCTTGCATATGACTCATAGAAATAGTAGATAGACTAGCTAGAATCAAACTTTCACTGTTCTATCTACTATTGATATCTATTTATTGAATAGTGAAAAAGTCTTTTCTAAAATGACGTCTTGCATATGACTCATAGAAATAGTAGATAGACTAGCTAGAATCAAACTTTCACTGTTCTATCTACTATTGATATCTATTTATTGAATAGTGAAAAAGTCTTTTCTAAAATGACGTCTTGCATATGACTCATAGAAATAGTAGATAGACTAGCTAGAATCAAACTTTCACTGTTCTATCTACTATTGATATCTATTTATTGAATAGTGAAAAAGTCTTTTCTAAAATGACGTCTTGCATATGACTCATAGAAATAGTAGATAGACTAGCTAGAATCAAACTTTCACTGTTCTATCTACTATTGATATCTATTTATTGAATAGTGAAAAAGTCTTTTCTAAAATGACGTCTTGCATATGACTCATAGAAATAGTAGATAGACTAGCTAGAATCAAACTTTCACTGTTCTATCTACTATTGATATCTATTTATTGAATAGTGAAAAAGTCTTTTCTAAAATGACGTCTTGCATATGACTCATAGAAATAGTAGATAGACTAGCTAGAATCAAACTTTCACTGTTCTATCTACTATTGATATCTATTTATTGAATAGTGAAAAAGTCTTTTCTAAAATGACGTCTTGCATATGACTCATAGAAATAGTAGATAGACTAGCTAGAATCAAACTTTCACTGTTCTATCTACTATTGATATCTATTTATTGAATAGTGAAAAAGTCTTTTCTAAAATGACGTCTTGCATATGACTCATAGAAATAGTAGATAGACTAGCTAGAATCAAACTTTCACTGTTCTATCTACTATTGATATCTATTTATTGAATAGTGAAAAAGTCTTTTCTAAAATGACGTCTTGCATATGACTCATAGAAATAGTAGATAGACTAGCTAGAATCAAACTTTCACTGTTCTATCTACTATTGATATCTATTTATTGAATAGTGAAAAAGTCTTTTCTAAAATGACGTCTTGCATATGACTCATAGAAATAGTAGATAGACTAGCTAGAATCAAACTTTCACTGTTCTATCTACTATTGATATCTATTTATTGAATAGTGAAAAAGTCTTTTCTAAAATGACGTCTTGCATATGACTCATAGAAATAGTAGATAGACTAGCTAGAATCAAACTTTCACTGTTCTATCTACTATTGATATCTATTTATTGAATAGTGAAAAAGTCTTTTCTAAAATGACGTCTTGCATATGACTCATAGAAATAGTAGATAGACTAGCTAGAATCAAACTTTCACTGTTCTATCTACTATTGATATCTATTTATTGAATAGTGAAAAAGTCTTTTCTAAAATGACGTCTTGCATATGACTCATAGAAATAGTAGATAGACTAGCTAGAATCAAACTTTCACTGTTCTATCTACTATTGATATCTATTTATTGAATAGTGAAAAAGTCTTTTCTAAAATGACGTCTTGCATATGACTCATAGAAATAGTAGATAGACTAGCTAGAATCAAACTTTCACTGTTCTATCTACTATTGATATCTATTTATTGAATAGTGAAAAAGTCTTTTCTAAAATGACGTCTTGCATATGACTCATAGAAATAGTAGATAGACTAGCTAGAATCAAACTTTCACTGTTCTATCTACTATTGATATCTATTTATTGAATAGTGAAAAAGTCTTTTCTAAAATGACGTCTTGCATATGACTCATAGAAATAGTAGATAGACTAGCTAGAATCAAACTTTCACTGTTCTATCTACTATTGATATCTATTTATTGAATAGTGAAAAAGTCTTTTCTAAAATGACGTCTTGCATATGACTCATAGAAATAGTAGATAGACTAGCTAGAATCAAACTTTCACTGTTCTATCTACTATTGATATCTATTTATTGAATAGTGAAAAAGTCTTTTCTAAAATGACGTCTTGCATATGACTCATAGAAATAGTAGATAGACTAGCTAGAATCAAACTTTCACTGTTCTATCTACTATTGATATCTATTTATTGAATAGTGAAAAAGTCTTTTCTAAAATGACGTCTTGCATATGACTCATAGAAATAGTAGATAGACTAGCTAGAATCAAACTTTCACTGTTCTATCTACTATTGATATCTATTTATTGAATAGTGAAAAAGTCTTTTCTAAAATGACGTCTTGCATATGACTCATAGAAATAGTAGATAGACTAGCTAGAATCAAACTTTCACTGTTCTATCTACTATTGATATCTATTTATTGAATAGTGAAAAAGTCTTTTCTAAAATGACGTCTTGCATATGACTCATAGAAATAGTAGATAGACTAGCTAGAATCAAACTTTCACTGTTCTATCTACTATTGATATCTATTTATTGAATAGTGAAAAAGTCTTTTCTAAAATGACGTCTTGCATATGACTCATAGAAATAGTAGATAGACTAGCTAGAATCAAACTTTCACTGTTCTATCTACTATTGATATCTATTTATTGAATAGTGAAAAAGTCTTTTCTAAAATGACGTCTTGCATATGACTCATAGAAATAGTAGATAGACTAGCTAGAATCAAACTTTCACTGTTCTATCTACTATTGATATCTATTTATTGAATAGTGAAAAAGTCTTTTCTAAAATGACGTCTTGCATATGACTCATAGAAATAGTAGATAGACTAGCTAGAATCAAACTTTCACTGTTCTATCTACTATTGATATCTATTTATTGAATAGTGAAAAAGTCTTTTCTAAAATGACGTCTTGCATATGACTCATAGAAATAGTAGATAGACTAGCTAGAATCAAACTTTCACTGTTCTATCTACTATTGATATCTATTTATTGAATAGTGAAAAAGTCTTTTCTAAAATGACGTCTTGCATATGACTCATAGAAATAGTAGATAGACTAGCTAGAATCAAACTTTCACTGTTCTATCTACTATTGATATCTATTTATTGAATAGTGAAAAAGTCTTTTCTAAAATGACGTCTTGCATATGACTCATAGAAATAGTAGATAGACTAGCTAGAATCAAACTTTCACTGTTCTATCTACTATTGATATCTATTTATTGAATAGTGAAAAAGTCTTTTCTAAAATGACGTCTTGCATATGACTCATAGAAATAGTAGATAGACTAGCTAGAATCAAACTTTCACTGTTCTATCTACTATTGATATCTATTTATTGAATAGTGAAAAAGTCTTTTCTAAAATGACGTCTTGCATATGACTCATAGAAATAGTAGATAGACTAGCTAGAATCAAACTTTCACTGTTCTATCTACTATTGATATCTATTTATTGAATAGTGAAAAAGTCTTTTCTAAAATGACGTCTTGCATATGACTCATAGAAATAGTAGATAGACTAGCTAGAATCAAACTTTCACTGTTCTATCTACTATTGATATCTATTTATTGAATAGTGAAAAAGTCTTTTCTAAAATGACGTCTTGCATATGACTCATAGAAATAGTAGATAGACTAGCTAGAATCAAACTTTCACTGTTCTATCTACTATTGATATCTATTTATTGAATAGTGAAAAAGTCTTTTCTAAAATGACGTCTTGCATATGACTCATAGAAATAGTAGATAGACTAGCTAGAATCAAACTTTCACTGTTCTATCTACTATTGATATCTATTTATTGAATAGTGAAAAAGTCTTTTCTAAAATGACGTCTTGCATATGACTCATAGAAATAGTAGATAGACTAGCTAGAATCAAACTTTCACTGTTCTATCTACTATTGATATCTATTTATTGAATAGTGAAAAAGTCTTTTCTAAAATGACGTCTTGCATATGACTCATAGAAATAGTAGATAGACTAGCTAGAATCAAACTTTCACTGTTCTATCTACTATTGATATCTATTTATTGAATAGTGAAAAAGTCTTTTCTAAAATGACGTCTTGCATATGACTCATAGAAATAGTAGATAGACTAGCTAGAATCAAACTTTCACTGTTCTATCTACTATTGATATCTATTTATTGAATAGTGAAAAAGTCTTTTCTAAAATGACGTCTTGCATATGACTCATAGAAATAGTAGATAGACTAGCTAGAATCAAACTTTCACTGTTCTATCTACTATTGATATCTATTTATTGAATAGTGAAAAAGTCTTTTCTAAAATGACGTCTTGCATATGACTCATAGAAATAGTAGATAGACTAGCTAGAATCAAACTTTCACTGTTCTATCTACTATTGATATCTATTTATTGAATAGTGAAAAAGTCTTTTCTAAAATGACGTCTTGCATATGACTCATAGAAATAGTAGATAGACTAGCTAGAATCAAACTTTCACTGTTCTATCTACTATTGATATCTATTTATTGAATAGTGAAAAAGTCTTTTCTAAAATGACGTCTTGCATATGACTCATAGAAATAGTAGATAGACTAGCTAGAATCAAACTTTCACTGTTCTATCTACTATTGATATCTATTTATTGAATAGTGAAAAAGTCTTTTCTAAAATGACGTCTTGCATATGACTCATAGAAATAGTAGATAGACTAGCTAGAATCAAACTTTCACTGTTCTATCTACTATTGATATCTATTTATTGAATAGTGAAAAAGTCTTTTCTAAAATGACGTCTTGCATATGACTCATAGAAATAGTAGATAGACTAGCTAGAATCAAACTTTCACTGTTCTATCTACTATTGATATCTATTTATTGAATAGTGAAAAAGTCTTTTCTAAAATGACGTCTTGCATATGACTCATAGAAATAGTAGATAGACTAGCTAGAATCAAACTTTCACTGTTCTATCTACTATTGATATCTATTTATTGAATAGTGAAAAAGTCTTTTCTAAAATGACGTCTTGCATATGACTCATAGAAATAGTAGATAGACTAGCTAGAATCAAACTTTCACTGTTCTATCTACTATTGATATCTATTTATTGAATAGTGAAAAAGTCTTTTCTAAAATGACGTCTTGCATATGACTCATAGAAATAGTAGATAGACTAGCTAGAATCAAACTTTCACTGTTCTATCTACTATTGATATCTATTTATTGAATAGTGAAAAAGTCTTTTCTAAAATGACGTCTTGCATATGACTCATAGAAATAGTAGATAGACTAGCTAGAATCAAACTTTCACTGTTCTATATACTATTGATATCTATTTATTGAATAGTGAAAAAGTCTTTTCTAAAATGACGTCTTGCATATGACTCATAGAAATAGTAGATAGACTAGCTAGAATCAAACTTTCACTGTTCTATCTACTATTGATATCTATTTATTGAATAGTGAAAAAGTCTTTTCTAAAATGACGTCTTGCATATGACTCATAGAAATAGTAGATAGACTAGCTAGAATCAAACTTTCACTGTTCTATCTACTATTGATATCTATTTATTGAATAGTGAAAAAGTCTTTTCTAAAATGACGTCTTGCATATGACTCATAGAAATAGTAGATAGACTAGCTAGAATCAAACTTTCACTGTTCTATCTACTATTGATATCTATTTATTGAATAGTGAAAAAGTCTTTTCTAAAATGACGTCTTGCATATGACTCATAGAAATAGTAGATAGACTAGCTAGAATCAAACTTTCACTGTTCTATCTACTATTGATATCTATTTATTGAATAGTGAAAAAGTCTTTTCTAAAATGACGTCTTGCATATGACTCATAGAAATAGTAGATAGACTAGCTAGAATCAAACTTTCACTGTTCTATCTACTATTGATATCTATTTATTGAATAGTGAAAAAGTCTTTTCTAAAATGACGTCTTGCATATGACTCATAGAAATAGTAGATAGACTAGCTAGAATCAAACTTTCACTGTTCTATCTACTATTGATATCTATTTATTGAATAGTGAAAAAGTCTTTTCTAAAATGACGTCTTGCATATGACTCATAGAAATAGTAGATAGACTAGCTAGAATCAAACTTTCACTGTTCTATCTACTATTGATATCTATTTATTGAATAGTGAAAAAGTCTTTTCTAAAATGACGTCTTGCATATGACTCATAGAAATAGTAGATAGACTAGCTAGAATCAAACTTTCACTGTTCTATCTACTATTGATATCTATTTATTGAATAGTGAAAAAGTCTTTTCTAAAATGACGTCTTGCATATGACTCATAGAAATAGTAGATAGACTAGCTAGAATCAAACTTTCACTGTTCTATCTACTATTGATATCTATTTATTGAATAGTGAAAAAGTCTTTTCTAAAATGACGTCTTGCATATGACTCATAGAAATAGTAGATAGACTAGCTAGAATCAAACTTTCACTGTTCTATCTACTATTGATATCTATTTATTGAATAGTGAAAAAGTCTTTTCTAAAATGACGTCTTGCATATGACTCATAGAAATAGTAGATAGACTAGCTAGAATCAAACTTTCACTGTTCTATCTACTATTGATATCTATTTATTGAATAGTGAAAAAGTCTTTTCTAAAATGACGTCTTGCATATGACTCATAGAAATAGTAGATAGACTAGCTAGAATCAAACTTTCACTGTTCTATCTACTATTGATATCTATTCAATAAATAGATATCAATAGTAGATAGAACAGTGAAAGTTTGATTCTAGCTAGTCTATCTACTATTTCTATGAGTCATATGCAAGACGTCATTTTAGAAAAGACTTTTTCACTATTCAATAAATAGATATCAATAGTAGATAGAACAGTGAAAGTTTGATTCTAGCTAGTCTATCTACTATTTCTATGAGTCATATGCAAGACGTCATTTTAGAAAAGACTTTTTCACTATTCAATAAATAGATATCAATAGTAGATAGAACAGTGAAAGTTTGATTCTAGCTAGTCTATCTACTATTTCTATGAGTCATATGCAAGACGTCATTTTAGAAAAGACTTTTTCACTATTCAATAAATAGATATCAATAGTAGATAGAACAGTGAAAGTTTGATTCTAGCTAGTCTATCTACTATTTCTATGAGTCATATGCAAGACGTCATTTTAGAAAAGACTTTTTCACTATTCAATAAATAGATATCAATAGTAGATAGAACAGTGAAAGTTTGATTCTAGCTAGTCTATCTACTATTTCTATGAGTCATATGCAAGACGTCATTTTAGAAAAGACTTTTTCACTATTCAATAAATAGATATCAATAGTAGATAGAACAGTGAAAGTTTGATTCTAGCTAGTCTATCTACTATTTCTATGAGTCATATGCAAGACGTCATTTTAGAAAAGACTTTTTCACTATTCAATAAATAGATATCAATAGTAGATAGAACAGTGAAAGTTTGATTCTAGCTAGTCTATCTACTATTTCTATGAGTCATATGCAAGACGTCATTTTAGAAAAGACTTTTTCACTATTCAATAAATAGATATCAATAGTAGATAGAACAGTGAAAGTTTGATTCTAGCTAGTCTATCTACTATTTCTATGAGTCATATGCAAGACGTCATTTTAGAAAAGACTTTTTCACTATTCAATAAATAGATATCAATAGTAGATAGAACAGTGAAAGTTTGATTCTAGCTAGTCTATCTACTATTTCTATGAGTCATATGCAAGACGTCATTTTAGAAAAGACTTTTTCACTATTCAATAAATAGATATCAATAGTAGATAGAACAGTGAAAGTTTGATTCTAGCTAGTCTATCTACTATTTCTATGAGTCATATGCAAGACGTCATTTTAGAAAAGACTTTTTCACTATTCAATAAATAGATATCAATAGTAGATAGAACAGTGAAAGTTTGATTCTAGCTAGTCTATCTACTATTTCTATGAGTCATATGCAAGACGTCATTTTAGAAAAGACTTTTTCACTATTCAATAAATAGATATCAATAGTAGATAGAACAGTGAAAGTTTGATTCTAGCTAGTCTATCTACTATTTCTATGAGTCATATGCAAGACGTCATTTTAGAAAAGACTTTTTCACTATTCAATAAATAGATATCAATAGTATATAGAACAGTGAAAGTTTGATTCTAGCTAGTCTATCTACTATTTCTATGAGTCATATGCAAGACGTCATTTTAGAAAAGACTTTTTCACTATTCAATAAATAGATATCAATAGTAGATAGAACAGTGAAAGTTTGATTCTAGCTAGTCTATCTACTATTTCTATGAGTCATATGCAAGACGTCATTTTAGAAAAGACTTTTTCACTATTCAATAAATAGATATCAATAGTAGATAGAACAGTGAAAGTTTGATTCTAGCTAGTCTATCTACTATTTCTATGAGTCATATGCAAGACGTCATTTTAGAAAAGACTTTTTCACTATTCAATAAATAGATATCAATAGTAGATAGAACAGTGAAAGTTTGATTCTAGCTAGTCTATCTACTATTTCTATGAGTCATATGCAAGACGTCATTTTAGAAAAGACTTTTTCACTATTCAATAAATAGATATCAATAGTAGATAGAACAGTGAAAGTTTGATTCTAGCTAGTCTATCTACTATTTCTATGAGTCATATGCAAGACGTCATTTTAGAAAAGACTTTTTCACTATTCAATAAATAGATATCAATAGTAGATAGAACAGTGAAAGTTTGATTCTAGCTAGTCTATCTACTATTTCTATGAGTCATATGCAAGACGTCATTTTAGAAAAGACTTTTTCACTATTCAATAAATAGATATCAATAGTAGATAGAACAGTGAAAGTTTGATTCTAGCTAGTCTATCTACTATTTCTATGAGTCATATGCAAGACGTCATTTTAGAAAAGACTTTTTCACTATTCAATAAATAGATATCAATAGTAGATAGAACAGTGAAAGTTTGATTCTAGCTAGTCTATCTACTATTTCTATGAGTCATATGCAAGACGTCATTTTAGAAAAGACTTTTTCACTATTCAATAAATAGATATCAATAGTAGATAGAACAGTGAAAGTTTGATTCTAGCTAGTCTATCTACTATTTCTATGAGTCATATGCAAGACGTCATTTTAGAAAAGACTTTTTCACTATTCAATAAATAGATATCAATAGTAGATAGAACAGTGAAAGTTTGATTCTAGCTAGTCTATCTACTATTTCTATGAGTCATATGCAAGACGTCATTTTAGAAAAGACTTTTTCACTATTCAATAAATAGATATCAATAGTAGATAGAACAGTGAAAGTTTGATTCTAGCTAGTCTATCTACTATTTCTATGAGTCATATGCAAGACGTCATTTTAGAAAAGACTTTTTCACTATTCAATAAATAGATATCAATAGTAGATAGAACAGTGAAAGTTTGATTCTAGCTAGTCTATCTACTATTTCTATGAGTCATATGCAAGACGTCATTTTAGAAAAGACTTTTTCACTATTCAATAAATAGATATCAATAGTAGATAGAACAGTGAAAGTTTGATTCTAGCTAGTCTATCTACTATTTCTATGAGTCATATGCAAGACGTCATTTTAGAAAAGACTTTTTCACTATTCAATAAATAGATATCAATAGTAGATAGAACAGTGAAAGTTTGATTCTAGCTAGTCTATCTACTATTTCTATGAGTCATATGCAAGACGTCATTTTAGAAAAGACTTTTTCACTATTCAATAAATAGATATCAATAGTAGATAGAACAGTGAAAGTTTGATTCTAGCTAGTCTATCTACTATTTCTATGAGTCATATGCAAGACGTCATTTTAGAAAAGACTTTTTCACTATTCAATAAATAGATATCAATAGTAGATAGAACAGTGAAAGTTTGATTCTAGCTAGTCTATCTACTATTTCTATGAGTCATATGCAAGACGTCATTTTAGAAAAGACTTTTTCACTATTCAATAAATAGATATCAATAGTAGATAGAACAGCGAAAGTTTGATTCTAGCTAGTCTATCTACTATTTCTATGAGTCATATGCAAGACGTCATTTTAGAAAAGATTTTTTCACTATTCAATAAATAGATATCAATAGTAGATAGAACAGTGAAAGTTTGATTCTAGCTAGTCTATCTACTATTTCTATGAGTCATATGCAAGACGTCATTTTAGAAAAGACTTTTTCACTATTCAATAAATAGATATCAATAGTAGATAGAACAGTGAAAGTTTGATTCTAGCTAGTCTATCTACTATTTCTATGAGTCATATGCAAGACGTCATTTTAGAAAAGACTTTTTCACTATTCAATAAATAGATATCAATAGTAGATAGAACAGTGAAAGTTTGATTCTAGCTAGTCTATCTACTATTTCTATGAGTCATATGCAAGACGTCATTTTAGAAAAGACTTTTTCACTATTCAATAAATAGATATCAATAGTAGATAGAACAGTGAAAGTTTGATTCTAGCTAGTCTATCTACTATTTCTATGAGTCATATGCAAGACGTCATTTTAGAAAAGACTTTTTCACTATTCAATAAATAGATATCAATAGTAGATAGAACAGTGAAAGTTTGATTCTAGCTAGTCTATCTACTATTTCTATGAGTCATATGCAAGACGTCATTTTAGAAAAGACTTTTTCACTATTCAATAAATAGATATCAGTAGTAGATAGAACAGTGAAAGTTTGATTCTAGCTAGTCTATCTACTATTTCTATGAGTCATATGCAAGACGTCATTTTAGAAAAGACTTTTTCACTATTCAATAAATAGATATCAATAGTAGATAGAACAGTGAAAGTTTGATTCTAGCTAGTCTATCTACTATTTCTATGAGTCATATGCAAGACGTCATTTTAGAAAAGACTTTTTCACTATTCAAAAATAGATATCAATAGTAGATAGAACAGTGAAAGTTTGATTCTAGCTAGTCTATCTACTATTTCTATGAGTCATATGCAAGACGTCATTTTAGAAAAGACTTTTTCACTATTCAATAAATAGATATCAATAGTAGATAGAACAGTGAAAGTTTGATTCTAGCTAGTCTATCTACTATTTCTATGAGTCATATGCAAGACGTCATTTTAGAAAAGACTTTTTCACTATTCAATAAATAGATATCAATAGTAGATAGAACAGTGAAAGTTTGATTCTAGCTAGTCTATCTACTATTTCTATGAGTCATATGCAAGACGTCATTTTAGAAAAGACTTTTTCACTATTCAATAAATAGATATCAATAGTAGATAGAACAGTGAAAGTTTGATTCTAGCTAGTCTATCTACTATTTCTATGAGTCATATGCAAGACGTCATTTTAGAAAAGACTTTTTCACTATTCAATAAATAGATATCAATAGTAGATAGAACAGTGAAAGTTTGATTCTAGCTAGTCTATCTACTATTTCTATGAGTCATATGCAAGACGTCATTTTAGAAAAGACTTTTTCACTATTCAATAAATAGATATCAATAGTAGATAGAACAGTGAAAGTTTGATTCTAGCTAGTCTATCTACTATTTCTATGAGTCATATGCAAGACGTCATTTTAGAAAAGACTTTTTCACTATTCAATAAATAGATATCAATAGTAGATAGAACAGTGAAAGTTTGATTCTAGCTAGTCTATCTACTATTTCTATGAGTCATATGCAAGACGTCATTTTAGAAAAGACTTTTTCACTATTCAATAAATAGATATCAATAGTAGATAGAACAGTGAAAGTTTGATTCTAGCTAGTCTATCTACTATTTCTATGAGTCATATGCAAGACGTCATTTTAGAAAAGACTTTTTCACTATTCAATAAATAGATATCAATAGTAGATAGAACAGTGAAAGTTTGATTCTAGCTAGTCTATCTACTATTTCTATGAGTCATATGCAAGACGTCATTTTAGAAAAGACTTTTTCACTATTCAATAAATAGATATCAATAGTAGATAGAACAGTGAAAGTTTGATTCTAGCTAGTCTATCTACTATTTCTATGAGTCATATGCAAGACGTCATTTTAGAAAAGACTTTTTCACTATTCAATAAATAGATATCAATAGTAGATAGAACAGTGAAAGTTTGATTCTAGCTAGTCTATCTACTATTTCTATGAGTCATATGCAAGACGTCATTTTAGAAAAGACTTTTTCACTATTCAATAAATAGATATCAATAGTAGATAGAACAGTGAAAGTTTGATTCTAGCTAGTCTATCTACTATTTCTATGAGTCATATGCAAGACGTCATTTTAGAAAAGACTTTTTCACTATTCAATAAATAGATATCAATAGTAGATAGAACAGTGAAAGTTTGATTCTAGCTAGTCTATCTACTATTTCTATGAGTCATATGCAAGACGTCATTTTAGAAAAGACTTTTTCACTATTCAATAAATAGATATCAATAGTAGATAGAACAGTGAAAGTTTGATTCTAGCTAGTCTATCTACTATTTCTATGAGTCATATGCAAGACGTCATTTTAGAAAAGACTTTTTCACTATTCAATAAATAGATATCAATAGTAGATAGAACAGTGAAAGTTTGATTCTAGCTAGTCTATCTACTATTTCTATGAGTCATATGCAAGACGTCATTTTAGAAAAGACTTTTTCACTATTCAATAAATAGATATCAATAGTAGATAGAACAGTGAAAGTTTGATTCTAGCTAGTCTATCTACTATTTCTATGAGTCATATGCAAGACGTCATTTTAGAAAAGACTTTTTCACTATTCAATAAATAGATATCAATAGTAGATAGAACAGTGAAAGTTTGATTCTAGCTAGTCTATCTACTATTTCTATGAGTCATATGCAAGACGTCATTTTAGAAAAGACTTTTTCACTATTCAAATAAATAGATATCAATAGTAGATAGAACAGTGAAAGTTTGATTCTAGCTAGTCTATCTACTATTTCTATGAGTCATATGCAAGACGTCATTTTAGAAAAGACTTTTTCACTATTCAATAAATAGATATCAATAGTAGATAGAACAGTGAAAGTTTGATTCTAGCTAGTCTATCTACTATTTCTATGAGTCATATGCAAGACGTCATTTTAGAAAAGACTTTTTCACTATTCAATAAATAGATATCAATAGTAGATAGAACAGTGAAAGTTTGATTCTAGCTAGTCTATCTACTATTTCTATGAGTCATATGCAAGACGTCATTTTAGAAAAGACTTTTTCACTATTCAATAAATAGATATCAATAGTAGATAGAACAGTGAAAGTTTGATTCTAGCTAGTCTATCTACTATTTCTATGAGTCATATGCAAGACGTCATTTTAGAAAAGACTTTTTCACTATTCAATAAATAGATATCAATAGTAGATAGAACAGTGAAAGTTTGATTCTAGCTAGTCTATCTACTATTTCTATGAGTCATATGCAAGACGTCATTTTAGAAAAGACTTTTTCACTATTCAATAAATAGATATCAATAGTAGATAGAACAGTGAAAGTTTGATTCTAGCTAGTCTATCTACTATTTCTATGAGTCATATGCAAGACGTCATTTTAGAAAAGACTTTTTCACTATTCAATAAATAGATATCAATAGTAGATAGAACAGTGAAAGTTTGATTCTAGCTAGTCTATCTACTATTTCTATGAGTCATATGCAAGACGTCATTTTAGAAAAGACTTTTTCACTATTCAATAAATAGATATCAATAGTAGATAGAACAGTGAAAGTTTGATTCTAGCTAGTCTATCTACTATTTCTATGAGTCATATGCAAGACGTCATTTTAGAAAAGACTTTTTCACTATTCAATAAATAGATATCAATAGTAGATAGAACAGTGAAAGTTTGATTCTAGCTAGTCTATCTACTATTTCTATGAGTCATATGCAAGACGTCATTTTAGAAAAGACTTTTTCACTATTCAATAAATAGATATCAATAGTAGATAGAACAGTGAAAGTTTGATTCTAGCTAGTCTATCTACTATTTCTATGAGTCATATGCAAGACGTCATTTTAGAAAAGACTTTTTCACTATTCAATAAATAGATATCAATAGTAGATAGAACAGTGAAAGTTTGATTCTAGCTAGTCTATCTACTATTTCTATGAGTCATATGCAAGACGTCATTTTAGAAAAGACTTTTTCACTATTCAATAAATAGATATCAATAGTAGATAGAACAGTGAAAGTTTGATTCTAGCTAGTCTATCTACTATTTCTATGAGTCATATGCAAGACGTCATTTTAGAAAAGACTTTTTCACTATTCAATAAATAGATATCAATAGTAGATAGAACAGTGAAAGTTTGATTCTAGCTAGTCTATCTACTATTTCTATGAGTCATATGCAAGACGTCATTTTAGAAAAGACTTTTTCACTATTCAATAAATAGATATCAATAGTAGATAGAACAGTGAAAGTTTGATTCTAGCTAGTCTATCTACTATTTCTATGAGTCATATGCAAGACGTCATTTTAGAAAAGACTTTTTCACTATTCAATAAATAGATATCAATAGTAGATAGAACAGTGAAAGTTTGATTCTAGCTAGTCTATCTACTATTTCTATGAGTCATATGCAAGACGTCATTTTAGAAAAGACTTTTTCACTATTCAATAAATAGATATCAATAGTAGATAGAACAGTGAAAGTTTGATTCTAGCTAGTCTATCTACTATTTCTATGAGTCATATGCAAGACGTCATTTTAGAAAAGACTTTTTCACTATTCAATAAATAGATATCAATAGTAGATAGAACAGTGAAAGTTTGATTCTAGCTAGTCTATCTACTATTTCTATGAGTCATATGCAAGACGTCATTTTAGAAAAGACTTTTTCACTATTCAATAAATAGATATCAATAGTAGATAGAACAGTGAAAGTTTGATTCTAGCTAGTCTATCTACTATTTCTATGAGTCATATGCAAGACGTCATTTTAGAAAAGACTTTTTCACTATTCAATAAATAGATATCAATAGTAGATAGAACAGTGAAAGTTTGATTCTAGCTTTTTCACTATTCAATAAATAGATATCAATAGTAGATAGAACAGTGAAAGTTTGATTCTAGCTAGTCTATCTACTATTTCTATGAGTCATATGCAAGACGTCATTTTAGAAAAGACTTTTTCACTATTCAATAAATAGATATCAATAGTAGATAGAACAGTGAAAGTTTGATTCTAGCTAGTCTATCTACTATTTCTATGAGTCATATGCAAGACGTCATTTTAATAGTAGATAGACTAGCTAGAATCAAACTTTCACTATTCTATCTACTATTGATTCTAGCTGGTCTAGAATCAATAGATTAGAATTCTAGAACCATATGCAAGACGTCACATACGAACTATTGCTATTCTATTGATTCTATTAGAATCAAACAGAAAGTTTGATTCTAGATTCAAATAGATTTGAATCTATTTATTGAATAGTGAAAAAGTCTTTTCTAAAATGACGTCTTGCATATGACTCATAGAAATAGTAGATAGACTAGCTAGAATCAATAGATTAGAATTCTAGAACCATATGCAAGACGTCACATACGAACTAGTGCTATTCTATTGATTCTATTAGAATCAAACAGAAAGTTTGATTCTAGATTCAAATAGATTTGAATCTATTTATTGAATAGTGAAAAAGTCTTTTCTAAAATGACGTCTTGCATATGACTCATAGAAATAGTAGATAGACTAGCTAGAATCAATAGATTAGAATTCTAGAACCATATGCAAGACGTCACATACGAACTAGTGCTATTCTATTGATTCTATTAGAATCAAACAGAAAGTTTGATTCTAGATTCAAATAGATTTGAATCTATTTATTGAGTAGTGAAAAAGTCTTTTCTAAAATGACGTCTTGCATATGACTCATAGAAATAGTAGATAGACTAGCTAGAATCAAACTTTCACTGTTCTATCTACTATTGATTCTAGCTGGTCTAGAAAAAATAGATTAGAATTCTAGAACCATGTGGAAGACGTCACATACGAACTAGTGCTATTCTATTGATTCTATTAGAATCAAACAGAAAGTTTGATTCTAGATTCAATTAGATTTGAATCTATTTATTGAATAGTGAAAAAGTCTTTTCTAAAATGACGTCTTGCATATGACTCATAGAAATAGTAGATAGACTAGCTAGAATCAATAGATTAGAATTCTAGAACCATATGCAAGACGTCACATACGAACTAGTGCTATTCTATTGATTCTATTAGAATCAAACAGAAAGTTTGATTCTAGATTCAAATAGATTTGAATCTATTTATTGAATAGTGAAAAAGTCTTTTCTAAAATGACGTCTTGCATATGACTCATAGAAATAGTAGATAGACTAGCTAGAATCAAACTTTCACTGTTCTATCTACTATTGATTCTAGCTGGTCTAGAATCAATAGATTAGAATTCTAGAACCATATGCAAGACGTCACATACGAACTAGTGCTATTCTATTGATTCTATTAGAATCAAACAGAAAGTTTGATTCGAGATTCAAATAGATTTGAATCTATTTATTGAATAGTGAAAAAGTCTTTTCTAAAATGACGTCTTGCATATGACTCATAGAAATAGTAGATAGACTAGCTAGAATCAATAGATTAGAATTCTAGAACCATATGCAAGACGTCACATACGAACTAGTGCTATTCTATTAATTCTATTAGAATCTAACATAAAGTTTGATTTTAGATTCAAATAGATTTGAATCTATTTATTGAATAGTGAAAAAGTCTTTTCTAAAATGACGTCTTGCATATGACTCATAGAAATAGTAGATAGACTAGCTAGAATCAAACTTTCACTGTTCTATCTACTATTGATTCTAGCTGGTCTAGAATCAATAGATTAGAATTCTAGAACCATATGCAAGACGTCACATACGAACTAGTGCTATTCTATTGATTCTATTAGAATCAAACAGAAAGTTTGATTCTAGATTCAAATAGATTTGAATCTATTTATTGAATAGTGAAAAAGTCTTTTCTAAAATGACGTCTTGCATATGACTCATAGAAATAGTAGATAGACTAGCTAGAATCAATAGATTAGAATTCTTTAACCATATGCAAGACGTCACATACGAACTAGTGCTATTCTATTGATTCTATTAGAATCAAACAGAAAGTTTGATTCTAGATTCAAATAGATTTGAATCTATTTATTGAATAGTGAAAAAGTCTTTTCTAAAATGACGTCTTGCATATGACTCATAGAAATAGTAGATAGACTAGCTAGAATCAAACTTTCACTGTTCTATCTACTATTGATTCTAGCTGGTCTAGAATCAATAGATTAGAATTCTAGAACCATATGCAAGACGTCACATACGAACTAGTGCTATTCTATTGATTCTATTAGAATCAAACAGAAAGTTTGATTCTAGATTCAAATAGATTTGAATCTATTTATTGAATAGTGAAAAAGTCTTTTCTAAAATGACGTCTTGCATATGACTCATAGAAATAGTAGATAGACTAGCTAGAATCAATAGATTAGAATTCTAGAACCATAAGCAAGACGTCACATACGAACTAGTGCTATTCTATTGAT
The DNA here is from genome assembly GCF_032884065.1 of Artemia franciscana. Classification (NCBI taxonomy): domain Eukaryota; kingdom Metazoa; phylum Arthropoda; class Branchiopoda; order Anostraca; family Artemiidae; genus Artemia; species Artemia franciscana. The sequence continues at coordinate 12,449 of NW_027063175.1, read as the reverse complement.
TCTATTAGAATCAAACATAAAGTTTGATTCTAGATTCAAATAGATTATAATCTATTTATTGAATAGTGAAAAAGTCTTTTCTAAAATGACGTTTTGCATATGACTCATAGAAATAGTAGATAGACTAGCTAGAATCAAACTTTCACTGTTCTATCTACTATTGATTCTAGCTGGTCTAGAATCAATAGATTCGAATTCTAGAACCATATGCAAGACGTCACATACGAACTAGTGCTATTCTATTGATTCTATTAGAATCAAACAGAAAGTTTGATTCTAGATTCAAATAGATTTGAATCTATTTATTGAATAGTGAAAAAGTCTTTTCTAAAATGACGTCTTGCATATGACTCATAGAAATAGTAGATAGACTAGCTAGAATCAATAGATTAGAATTCTAGAACCATATGCAAGACGTCACATACGAACTAGTGCTATTCTATTGATTCTATTAGAATCAAACAGAAAGTTTGATTCTAGATTCAAATAGATTTGAATCTATTTATTGAATAGTGAAAAAGTCTTTTCTAAAATGACGTCTTGCATATGACTCTTAGAAATAGTAGATAGACTAGCTAGAATCAAACTTTCACTGTTCTATCTACTATTGATTCTAGCTGGTCTAGAATCAATAGATTAGAATTCTAGAACCATATGCAAGACGTCACATACGAACTAGTGCTATTCTATTGATTCTATTAGAATCAAACAGAAAGTTTGATTCTAGATTCAAATAGATTACAATCTATTTATTGAATAGTGAAAAAGTCTTTTCTAAAATGACGTTTTGCATATGACTCATAGAAATAGTAGATAGACTAGCTAGAATCAAACTTTCACTGTTCTATCTACTATTGATTCTAGCTGGTCTACAATCAATAGATTAGAATTCTAGAACCATATGCAAGACGTCACATACGAACTAGTGCTATTCTATTGATTCTATTAGAATCAAACAGAAAGTTTGATTCTAGATTCAAATAGATTTGAATCTATTTATTGAATAGTGAAAAAGTCTTTTCTAAAATGACGTCTTGCATATGACTCATAGAAATAGTAGATAGACTAGCTAGAATCAATAGATTAGAATTCTAGAACCATATGCAAGACGTCACATACGAACTAGTGCTATTCTATTGATTCTATTAGAATCAAACAGAAAGTTTGATTCTAGATTCAAATAGATTTGAATCTATTTATTGAGTTGTGAAAAAGTCTTTTCTAAAATGACGTCTTGCATATGACTCATAGAAATAGTAGATAGACTAGCTAGAATCAAACTTTCACTGTTCTATCTACTATTGATTCTAGCTGGTCTAGAAAAAATAGATTAGAATTCTAGAACCATGTGGAAGACGTCACATACGAACTAGTGCTATTCTATTGATTCTATTAGAATCAAACAGAAAGTTTGATTCTAGATTCAATTAGATTTGAATCTATTTATTGAATAGTGAAAAAGTCTTTTCTAAAATGACGTCTTGCATATGACTCATAGAAATAGTAGATAGACTAGCTAGAATCAATAGATTAGAATTCTAGAACCATATGCAAGACGTCACATACGAACTAGTGCTATTCTATTGATTCTATTAGAATCAAACAGAAAGTTTGATTCTAGATTCAAATAGATTTGAATCTATTTATTGAATAGTGAAAAAGTCTTTTCTAAAATGACGTCTTGCATATGACTCATAGAAATAGTAGATAGACTAGCTAGAATCAAACTTTCACTGTTCTATCTACTATTGATTTAGCTGGTCTAGAATCAATAGATTAGAATTCTAGAACCATATGCAAGACGTCACATACGAACTAGTGCTATTCTATTGATTCTATTAGAATCAAACAGAAAGTTTGATTCGAGATTCAAATAGATTTGAATCTATTTATTGAATAGTGAAAAAGTCTTTTCTAAAATGACGTCTTGCATATGACTCATAGAAATAGTAGATAGACTAGCTAGAATCAATAGATTAGAATTCTAGAACCATATGCAAGACGTCACATACGAACTAGTGCTATTCTATTGATTCTATTAGAATCAAACAGAAAGTTTGATTCTAGATTCAAATAGATTTGAATCTATTTATTGAATAGTGAAAAAGTCTTTTCTAAAATGACGTCTTGCATATGACTCATAGAAATAGTAGATAGACTAGCTAGAATCAAACTTTCACTGTTCTATCTACTTTTGATTCTAGCTGGTCTAGAATCAATAGATTAGAATTCTAGAACCATATGCAAGACGTCACATACGAACTAGTGCTATTCTATTAATTCTATTAGAATCTAACATAAAGTTTGATTTTAGATTCAAATAGATTTGAATCTATTTATTGAATAGTGAAAAAGTCTTTTCTAAAATGACGTCTTGCATATGACTCATAGAAATAGTAGATAGACTAGCTAGAATCAAACTTTCACTGTTCTATCTACTATTGATTCTAGCTGGTCTAGAATCAATAGATTAGAATTCTAGAACCATATGCAAGACGTCACATACGAACTAGTGCTATTCTATTGATTCTATTAGAATCAAACAGAAAGTTTGATTCTAGATTCAAATAGATTTGAATCTATTTATTGAATAGTGAAAAAGTCTTTTCTAAAATGACGTCTTGCATATGACTCATAGAAATAGTAGATAGACTAGCTAGAATCAATAGATTAGAATTCTTTAACCATATGCAAGACGTCACATACGAACTAGTGCTATTCTATTGATTCTATTAGAATCAAACAGAAAGTTTGATTCTAGATTCAAATAGATTTGAATCTATTTATTGAATAGTGAAAAAGTCTTTTCTAAAATGACGTCTTGCATATGACTCATAGAAATAGTAGATAGACTAGCTAGAATCAAACTTTCACTGTTCTATCTACTATTGATTCTAGCTGGTCTAGAATCAATAGATTAGAATTCTAGAACCATATGCAAGACGTCACATACGAACTAGTGCTATTCTATTGATTCTATTAGAATCAAACAGAAAGTTTGATTCTAGATTCAAATAGATTTGAATCTATTTATTGAATAGTGAAAAAGTCTTTTCTAAAATGACGTCTTGCATATGACTCATAGAAATAGTAGATAGACTAGCTAGAATCAATAGATTAGAATTCTAGAACCATATGCAAGACGTCACATACGAACTAGTGCTATTCTATTGATTCTATTAGAATCAAACATAAAGTTTGATTCTAGATTCAAATAGATTATAATCTATTTATTGAATAGTGAAAAAGTCTTTTCTAAAATGACGTTTTGCATATGACTCATAGAAATAGTAGATAGACTAGCTAGAATCAAACTTTCACTGTTCTATCTACTATTGATTCTAGCTGGTCTAGAATCAATAGATTCGAATTCTAGAACCATATGCAAGACGTCACATACGAACTAGTGCTATTCTATTGATTCTATTAGAATCAAACAGAAAGTTTGATTCTAGATTCAAATAGATTTGAATCTATTTATTGAATAGTGAAAAAGTCTTTTCTAAAATGACGTCTTGCATATGACTCATAGAAATAGTAGATAGACTAGCTAGAATCAATAGATTAGAATTCTAGAACCATATGCAAGACGTCACATACGAACTAGTGCTATTCTATTGATTCTATTAGAATCAAACAGAAAGTTTGATTCTAGATTCAAATAGATTTGAATCTATTTATTGAATAGTGAAAAAGTCTTTTCTAAAATGACGTCTTGCATATGACTCTTAGAAATAGTAGATAGACTAGCTAGAATCAAACTTTCACTGTTCTATCTACTATTGATTCTAGCTGGTCTAGAATCAATAGATTAGAATTCTAGAACCATATGCAAGACGTCACATACGAACTAGTGCTATTCTATTGATTCTATTAGAATCAAACAGAAAGTTTGATTCTAGATTCAAATAGATTATAATCTATTTATTGAATAGTGAAAAAGTCTTTTCTAAAATGACGTTTTGCATATGACTCATAGAAATAGTAGATAGACTAGCTAGAATCAAACTTTCACTGTTCTATCTACTATTGATTCTAGCTGGTCTAGAATCAATAGATTCGAATTCTAGAACCATATGCAAGACGTCACATACGAACTAGTGCTATTCTATTGATTCTATTAGAATCAAACAGAAAGTTTGATTCTAGATTCAAATAGATTTGAATCTATTTATTGAATAGTGAAAAAGTCTTTTCTAAAATGACGTCTTGCATATGACTCATAGAAATAGTAGATAGACTAGCTAGAATCAATAGATCAATAGAATTCTAGAACCATATGCAAGACGTCACATACGAACTAGTGCTATTCTATTGATTCTATTAGAATCAAACAGAAAGTTTGATTCTAGATTCAAATAGATTTGAATCTATTTATTGAATAGTGAAAAAGTCTTTTCTAAAATGACGTCTTGCATATGACTCTTAGAAATAGTAGATAGACTAGCTAGAATCAAACTTTCACTGTTCTATCTACTATTGATTCTAGCTGGTCTAGAATCAATAGATTAGAATTCTAGAACCATATGCAAGACGTCACATACGAACTAGTGCTATTCTATTGATTCTATTAGAATCAAACAGAAAGTTTGATTCTAGATTCAAATAGATTTGAATCTATTTATTGAATAGTGAAAAAGTCTTTTCTAAAATGACGTCTTGCATATGACTCATTAGAAATAGTAGATAGACTAGCTAGAATCAATAGATTAGAATTCTAGAACCATATGCAAGACGTCACATACGAACTAGTGCTATTCTATTGATTCTATTAGAATCAAACAGAAAGTTTGATTCTAGATTCAAATAGATTTGAATCTATTTATTGAATAGTGAAAAAGTCTTTTCTAAAATGACGTCTTGCATATGACTCATAGAAATAGTAGATAGACTAGCTAGAATCAAACTTTCACTGTTCTATCTACTATTGATTCTAGCTGGTCTAGAATCAATAGATTAGAATTCTAGAACCATATGCAAGACGTCACATACGAACTAGTGCTATTCTATTGATTCTATTAGAATCAAACAGAAAGTTTGATTCTAGATTCAAATAGATTTGAATCTATTTATTGAATAGTGAAAAAGTCTTTTCTAAAATGACGTCTTGCATATGACTCATAGAAATATAGATAGACTATAGACTAGCTAGAATCATCAAAGATTAGAATTCTAGAACCATATGCAAGACGTCACATACGAACTAGTGCTATTCTATTGATTCTATTAGAATCAAACAGAAAGTTTGATTCTAGATTCAAATAGATTTGAATCTATTTATTGAATAGTGAAAAAGTCTTTTCTAAAATGACGTCTTGCATATGACTCATAGAAATAGTAGATAGACTAGCTAGATTCTATCAAATAGATTAGAATTCTAGAACCATATGCAAGACGTCACATACGAACTAGTGCTATTCTATTGATTCTATTAGAATCAAACAGAAAGTTTGATTCTAGATTCAAATAGATTTGAATCTATTTATTGAATAGTGAAAAAGTCTTTTCTAAAATGACGTCTTGCATATGACTCATAGAAATAGTAGATAGACTAGCTAGAATCAATAGATTAGAATAGAATCAATAGATTAGAATTCTAGAACCATATGCAAGACGTCACATACGAACTAGTGCTATTCTATTGATTCTATTAGAATCAAACAGAAAGTTTGATTCTAGATTCAAATAGATTTGAATCTATTTATTGAATAGTGAAAAAGTCTTTTCTAAAATGACGTCTTGCATATGACTCATAGAAATAGTAGATAGACTAGCTAGAATCAAACTTTCACTGTTCTATCTACTATTGATTCTAGCTGGTCTAGAATCAATAGAATTCTAGAACCATATGCAAGACGTCACATACGAACTAGTGCTATTCTATTGATTCTATTAGAATCAAACAGAAAGTTTGATTCTAGATTCAAATAGATTTGAATCTATTTATTGAATAGTGAAAAAGTCTTTTCTAAAATGACGTCTTGCATATGACTCATAGAAATAGTAGATAGACTAGCTAGTAGATAGACTAGCTAGAATCAATAGATTCGAATTCTAGAACCATATGCAAGACGTCACATACGAACTAGTGCTATTCTATTGATTCTATTAGAATCAAACAGAAAGTTTGATTCTAGATTCAAATAGATTTGAATCTATTTATTGAATAGTGAAAAAGTCTTTTCTAAAATGAGTCTTGCATATGACTCATAGAAATAGTAGATAGACTAGCTAGAATCAAACTTTCACTGTTCTATCTACTATTGATTCTAGCTGGTCTAGAATCAATAGATTAGAATTCTAGAACCATATGCAAGACGTCACATACGAACTAGTGCTATTCTATTGATTCTATTAGAATCAAACAGAAAGTTTGATTCTAGATTCAAATAGATTTGAATCTATTTATTGAATAGTGAAAAAGTCTTTTCTAAAATGACGTCTTGCATATGACTCATAGAAATAGTAGATAGACTAGCTAGAATCAAATAGATTAGAATAGAATCAATAGATTAGAATTCTAGAACCATATGCAAGACGTCACATACGAACTAGTGCTATTCTATTGATTCTATTAGAATCAAACAGAAAGTTTGATTCTAGATTCAAATAGATTTGAATCTATTTATTGAATAGTGAAAAAGTCTTTTCTAAAATGACGTCTTGCATATGACTCATAGAAATAGTAGATAGACTAGCTAGAATCAATAGATTAGAATTCTAGAATCATATGCAAGACGTCACATACGAACTAGTGCTATTCTATTGATTCTATTAGAATCAAACAGAAAGTTTGATTCTAGATTCAAATAGATTTGAATCTATTTATTGAATAGTGAAAAAGTCTTTTCTAAAATGACGTCTTGCATATGACTCATAGAAATAGTAGATAGACTAGCTAGAATCAATAGATTAGAATTCTAGAACCATATGCAAGACGTCACATACGAACTAGTGCTATTCTATTGATTCTATTAGAATCAAACAGAAAGTTTGATTCTAGATTCAAATAGATTTGAATCTATTTATTGAATAGTGAAAAAGTCTTTTCTAAAATGACGTCTTGCATATGACTCATAGAAATAGTAGATAGACTAGCTAGAGTCAATAGATTAGAATTCTAGAACCATATGCAAGACGTCACATACGAACTAGTGCTATTCTATTGATTCTATTAGAATCAAACAGAAAGTTTGATTCTAGATTCAAATAGATTTGAATCTATTTATTGAATAGTGAAAAAGTCTTTTCTAAAATGACGTCTTGCATATGACTCATAGAGAATAGTAGATAGACTAGCTAGAATCAATAGATTAGAATTCTAGAACCATATGCAAGACGTCACATACGAACTAGTGCTATTCTATTGATTCTATTAGAATCAAACAGAAAGTTTGATTCTAGATTCAAATAGATTTGAATCTATTTATTGAATAGTGAAAAAGTCTTTTCTAAAATGACGTCTTGCATATGACTCATAGAAATAGTAGATAGACTAGCTAGAATCAATAGATTAGAATTCTAGAACCATATGCAAGACGTCACATACGAACTAGTGCTATTCTATTGATTCTATAGAATCAAACAGAAAGTTTGATTCTAGATTCAAATAGATTTGAATCTATTTATTGAATAGTGAAAAAGTCTTTTCTAAAATGACGTCTTGCATATGACTCATAGAAATAGTAGATAGACTAGCTAGAATCAATAGATTAGAATTCTAGAACCATATGCAAGACGTCACATACGAACTAGTGCTATTCTATTGATTCTATTAGAATCAAACAGAAAGTTTGATTCTAGATACAAATAGATTTGAATCTATTTATTGAATAGTGAAAAAGTCTTTTCTAAAATGACGTCTTGCATATGACTCATAGAAATAGTAGATAGACTAGCTAGAATCAAACTTTCACTGTTCTATCTACTATTGATTCTAGCTGGTCTAGAATCAATAGATTAGAATTCTAGAACCATATGCAAGACGTCACATACGAACTAGTGCTATTCTATTGATTCTATTAGAATCAAACAGAAAGTTTGATTCTAGATTCAAATAGATTTGAATCTATTTATTGAATAGTGAAAAAGTCTTTTCTAAAATGACGTCTTGCATATGACTAGTAGATAGACTATAGAAATAGTAATAGACTAGCTAGAATCAATAGATTAGAATTCTAGAACCATATGCAAGACGTCACATACGAACTAGTGCTATTCTATTGATTCTATTAGAATCAAACAGAAAGTTTGATTCTAGATTCAAATAGATTTGAATCTATTTATTGAATAGTGAAAAAGTCTTTTCTAAAATGACGTCTTGCATATGACTCATAGATAGACTAGCTAGAATCAAACTTTCACTGTTCTATCTACTATTGATTCTAGCTGGTCTAGAATCAATAGATTAGAATTCTAGAACCATATGCAAGACGTCACATACGAACTAGTGCTATTCTATTGATTCTATTAGAATCAAACAGAAAGTTTGATTCTAGATTCAAATAGATTTGAATCTATTTATTGAATAGTGAAAAAGTCTTTTCTAAAATGACGTCTTGCATATGACTCATAGAAATAGTAGATAGACTAGCTAGAATCAATAGATTAGAATTCTAGAACCATATGCAAGACGTCACATACGAACTAGTGCTATTCTATTGATTCTATTAGAATCAAACAGAAAGTTTGATTCTAGATTCAAATAGATTTGAATCTATTTATTGAATAGTGAAAAAGTCTTTTCTAAAATGACGTCTTGCATATGACTCATAGAAATAGTAGAAATAGTAGACTATTGATTCTAGTCTAGAATCAATAGATTAGAATTCTAGAACCATATGCAAGACGTCACATACGAACTAGTGCTATTCTATTGATTCTATTAGAATCAAACAGAAAGTTTGATTCTAGATTCAAATAGATTTGAATCTATTTATTGAATAGTGAAAAAGTCTTTTCTAAAATGACGTCTTGCATATGACTCATAGATAACTAGCTAGTAGACTAGACTAGTCTAGAATCAATAGATTAGAATTCTAGAACCATATGCAAGACGTCACATACGAACTAGTGCTATTCTATTGATTCTATTAGAATCAAACAGAAAGTTTGATTCTAGATTCAAATAGATTTGAATCTATTTATTGAATAGTGAAAAAGTCTTTTCTAAAATGACGTCTTGCATATGACTCATAGAAATAGTAGATAACTAGCTAGAATCAAACTTTCACTGTTCTATCTACTATTGATTCTAGTCTAGAATCAATAGATTAGAATTCTAGAACCATATGCAAGACGTCACATACGAACTAGTGCTATTCTATTGATTCTATTAGAATCAAACAGAAAGTTTGATTCTAGATTCAAATAGATTTGAATCTATTTATTGAATAGTGAAAAAGTCTTTTCTAAAATGACGTCTTGCATATGACTCATAGAAATAGTAGATAACTAGCTAGAATCAAACTTTCACTGTTCTATCTACTATTGATTCTACTGGTCTAGAATCAATAGATTAGAATTCTAGAACCATATGCAAGACGTCACATACGAACTAGTGCTATTCTATTGATTCTATTAGAATCAAACAGAAAGTTTGATTCTAGATTCAAATAGATTTGAATCTATTTATTGAATAGTGAAAAAGTCTTTTCTAAAATGACGTCTTGCATATGACTCATAGAAATAGTAGATAGACTAGCTAGAATCAATAGATTAGAATTCTAGAACCATATGCAAGACGTCACATACGAACTAGTGCTATTCTATTGATTCTATTAGAATCAAACAGAAAGTTTGATTCTAGATTCAAATAGATTTGAATCTATTTATTGAATAGTGAAAAAGTCTTTTCTAAAATGACGTCTTGCATATGACATAGAAATAGTAGATAGACTAGCTAGAATCAAACTTTCACTGTTCTATCTACTATTGATTCTAGCTGGTCTAGAATCAATAGATTAGAATTCTAGAACCATATGCAAGACGTCACATACGACTAGTGCTATTCTATTGATTCTATTAGAATCAAACAGAAAGTTTGATTCTAGATTCAAATAGATTTGAATCTATTTATTGAATAGTGAAAAAGTCTTTTCTAAAATGACGTCTTGCATATGACTCATAGGAATAGTAGATAGACTAGCTAGAATCAATAGATTAGAATTCTAGAACCATATGCAAGACGTCACATACGAACTAGTGCTATTCTATTGATTCTATTAGAATCAAACAGAAAGTTTGATTCTAGATTCAAATAGATTTGAATCTATTTATTGAATAGTGAAAAAGTCTTTTCTAAAATGACGTCTTGCATATGACTCATAGAAATAGTAGATAGACTAGCTAGAATCAAACTTTCACTGTTCTATCTACTATTGATTCTAGCTGGTCTAGAATCAATAGATTAGAATTCTAGAACCATATGCAAGACGTCACATACGAACTAGTGCTATTCTATTGATTCTATTAGAATCAAACAGAAAGTTTGATTCTAGATTCAAATAGATTTGAATCTATTTATTGAATAGTGAAAAAGTCTTTTCTAAAATGACGTCTTGCATATGACTCATAGAAATAGTAGATAGACTAGCTAGAATCAATAGATTAGAATTCTAGAACCATATGCAAGACGTCACATACGAACTAGTGCTATTCTATTGATTCTATTAGAATCAAACAGAAAGTTTGATTCTAGATTCAAATAGATTTGAATCTATTTATTGAATAGTGAAAAAGTCTTTTCTAAAATGACGTCTTGCATATGACTCATAGAAATAGTAGATAGACTAGCTAGAATCAAACTTTCACTGTTCTATCTACTATTGATTCTAGCTGGTCTAGAATCAATAGATTAGAATTCTAGAACCATATGCAAGACGTCACATACGAACTAGTGCTATTCTATTGATTCTATTATAATCAAACAGAAAGTTTGATTCTAGATTCAAATAGATTTGAATCTATTTATTGAATAGTGAAAAAGTCTTTTCTAAAATGACGTCTTGCATATGACTCATAGAAATAGTAGATAGACTAGCTAGAATCAATAGATTAGAATTCTAGAACCATATGCAAGACGTCACATACGAACTAGTGCTATTCTATTGATTCTATTAGAATCAAACAGAAAGTTTGATTCTAGATTCAAATAGATTTGAATCTATTTATTGAATAGTGAAAAAGTCTTTTCTAAAATGACGTCTTGCATATGACTCATAGAAATAGTAGATAACTAGCTAGAATCAAACTTTCACTGTTCTATCTACTATTGATTCTACTGGTCTAGAATCAATAGATTAGAATTCTAGAACCATATGCAAGACGTCACATACGAACTAGTGCTATTCTATTGATTCTATTAGAATCAAACAGAAAGTTTGATTCTAGATTCAAATAGATTTGAATCTATTTATTGAATAGTGAAAAAGTCTTTTCTAAAATGACGTCTTGCATACGACTCATAGAAATACTAGATAGACTAGCTAGAATCAAACTTTCACTGTTCTATCTACTATTGATTCTAGCTGGTCTAGAATCAATAGATTAGAATTCTAGAACCATATGCAAGACGTCACATACGAACTAGTGCTATTCTATTGATTCTATTAGAATCAAACAGAAAGTTTGATTCTAGATTCAAATAGATTTGAATCTATTTATTGAATAGTGAAAAAGTCTTTTCTAAAATGACGTCTTGCATATGACTCATAGGAATAGTAGATAGACTAGCTAGAATCAATAGATTAGAATTCTAGAACCATATGCAAGACGTCACATACGAACTAGTGCTATTCTATTGATTCTATTAGAATCAAACAGAAAGTTTGATTCTAGATTCAAATAGATTTGAATCTATTTATTGAATAGTGAAAAAGTCTTTTCTAAAATGACGTCTTGCATATGACTCATAGAAATAGTAGATAGACTAGCTAGAATCAAACTTTCACTGTTCTATCTACTATTGATTCTAGCTGGTCTAGAATCAATAGATTAGAATTCTAGAACCATATGCAAGACGTCACATACGAACTAGTGCTATTCTATTGATTCTATTAGAATCAAACAGAAAGTTTGATTCTAGATTCAAATAGATTTGAATCTATTTATTGAATAGTGAAAAAGTCTTTTCTAAAATGACGTCTTGCATATGACTCATAGAAATAGTAGATAGACTAGCTAGAATCAATAGATTAGAATTCTAGAACCATATGCAAGACGTCACATACGAACTAGTGCTATTCTATTGATTCTATTAGAATCAAACAGAAAGTTTGATTCTAGATTCAAATAGATTTGAATCTATTTATTGAATAGTGAAAAAGTCTTTTCTAAAATGACGTCTTGCATATGACTCATAGAAATACTAGATAGACTAGCTAGAATCAAACTTTCACTGTTCTATCTACTATTGATTCTAGCTGGTCTAGAATCAATAGATTAGAATT
>NW_027063174.1:0-42531 GCF_032884065.1 Artemia franciscana | reverse complement strand
ATGATTGCAAATGGTAAAGAATGTTATTAAAGGCTATTTTCCTATTTCAAAAGTTTTAGCTTTCGAGGGTAATAGCTACGTATGTTGAAAAAATGAAGATATTAGACTATTTTATGATTGCACATGGTAAAGAATGTGATTAAAGGCTCTTTTCCTATTTCAAAAGTTTTAGTTTTCGAGGGTAATAGCTACGTATGTTCAAAAATGAAGATAATAGACTATTTTATAATTGCAAATGGTAAAGTATGTGATTAAAGGCTCTTTTCCTATGTCAAAAGTTTTAGTTTTTGAGGGTAATAGCTTTGTCTGTGGAAAAAATGAAGATGTTAGACTATTTTATCATTGCAAATGGTAAAAAATGTGATTAAAGGCTCTTTTTCTATTTCAAAAGTTTTAGTTTTCGAGGGTAATAGCTACGTATGTTGAAAAAATGAAGATATTAGACTATTTTATGATTGCACATGGTAAAGAATGTGATTAAAGGCTCTTTCCCTATTTCAAAAGTTTTAGTTTTCGGGGGTAAGAGCTATGTCTGTGGAAAAAATGAAGATATTAGACTATTTTATGATTGCATATGGTAAAGAATGTGATTAAAGGCTCTTTTCCTATTTCAAAAGTTCTAGTTTTCGAGGGTAATAGCTTTGTCTGTGGAAAAAAATGACGATATTAGACAATTTTATGATTGCAAATGGTAAAGAATGTGATTAAAGGCTCTTTTCCTATTTCAAAAGTTTTAGTTTTCGAGGGTAATAGCTACGTATCTTGAAAAAATGAAGATATTAGACTATTTTATGATTGCACATGATAAAGAATGTGATTAAAGGCTCTTTTCCTATTTCAAAAGTTTTAGTTTTCGAAGGTAATAGCTACGTTTGTTCAAAAATGAAGATAATAGACTATTTTATGATTGCAAATGGTAAAGAATGTGATTAAAGGCTCTTTTCCTATGTCAAAAGTTTTAGTTTTTGAGGGTAATAGCTTTGTCTGTGGAAAAAAATGAGGATGTTAGACTATTTTATGATTGCAAATGGTAAAGAATGTGATTAAAGGCTCTTTTTCTATTTCAAAAGTTTTAGTTTTCGAGGTTAATAGCTACGTATGTTGAAAAAATGAAGATATTAGACTATTTTATGATTGCACATGGTAAAGAATGTGATTAAAGGCTCTTTTCCTATTTCAAAAGTTTTAGTTTTCGAGGGTAATAGCTACGTATGTTGAAAAAATGAAGATATTAGACTATTTTATGATTGCAAATGGTAAAGAATGTGATTAAAGGCTCTTTTCCTATGTCAAAAGTTTTAGTTTTCGAGGGTAATAGCTACGTATGTTGAAAAAATGAAGATATTAGACTATTTTATGATTGCACATGGTAAAGAATGTGATTAAATTCTCTTTTCCTATTTCAAAAGTTTTAGTTTTCGAGGGTAATAGCTTTGTCTGTGGAAAAAATGACGATATTAGACAATTTTATGATTGCAAATGGTAAAGAATGTGAATAAAGGCTCTTTTCCTATTTCAAAAGTTTTAGTTTTCGAGGGTAATAGCTATGTCTGTGGAAAAAAATGAAGATTTTAGACTATTTTATGATTGCAAATGGTAAAGAATGTTATTAAAGGCTCTTTTCCTATTTCAAAAGTTTTAGCTTTCGAGGGTAATAGCTACGTATGTTGAAAAAATGAAGATATTAGACTATTTTATGATTGCACATGGTAAAGAATGTGATTAAAGGCTCTTTTCCTATTTCAAAAGTTTTAGTTTTCGAGGGTAATAGCTACGTATGTTCAAAAATGAAGATAATAGACTATTTTATAATTGCAAATGGTAAAGTATGTGATTAAAGGCTCTTTTCCTATGTCAAAAGTTTTAGTTTTTTGAGGGTAATAGCTTTGTCTGTGGAAAAAATGAAGATGTTAGACTATTTTATGATTGCAAATGGTAAAAAATGTGATTAAAAAAGAGAGGCTCTTTTTCTATTTCAAAAGTTTTAGTTTTCGAGGGTAATAGCTACGTATGTTGAAAAAATGAAGATATTAGACTATTTTATGATTGCACATGGTAAAGAATGTGATTAAAGGCTCTTTTCCAATTTCAAAAGTTTTAGTTTTCGAGGGTAATAGCTACGTATGTTGAAAAAATGAAGATATTAGACTATTTTATGATTGCAAATGGTAAAGAATGTGATTAAAGGCTCTTTCCTATGTCAAAAGTTTTAGTTTTCGAGGGTAATAGCTACGTATGTTGAAAAAAATGAAGATATTAGACTATTTTATGATTGCACATGGTAAAGAATATGATTAAAGGCTCTTTTCCTATGTCAAAAGTTTTAGTTTTCGAGGGTAATAGCTTTGTCTGTGGAAAAAACGAAGATATTAGACAATTTTATGATTGCACATGGTAAAGAATTTGATTAAAGGCTCTTTTCCTATTTCAAAAGTTTTAGTTTTAGAGGGTAATAGCTATGTCTGTGGAAAAAATGAAGATATTAGACCATTTTATGATTGCATATGGTAAAGAATGTGTTTAAAGGCTCTTTTCCTATTTCAAAAGTTTTAGTTTTCGAGGGTAATAGCTACGTATGTTGGAAAAATGAAGATATCAGACTATTTTATGATTGTAAATGGTAAAGAATGTGATTAAAGGCTCTTTTCCTATTTCAAAAGTTTTAGTTTTCTAGAGTAATAGCTACGTATGTTGAAAAAATGAAGATATTAGACTATTTTATGATTGCAAATGGTAAAGAATGTGATTAAAGGCTCTTTTCCTATTTCAAAAGTTTTAGTTTTCGAGGGTAATAGCTACGTATGTTGAAAAAATGAAGATATTAGACTATTTTATGATTGCACATGGTAAAGAATGTGATTAAAGGCCCTTTTCCTATTTCAAAAGTTTTAGTTTTCGAGGGTAATAGCTACGTATGTTAAAAAATGAAGATATCAGACTATTTTATGATTGCAAATGGTAGAGAATGTGATTAAAGGCTCTTTTTCCTATGTCAAAAGTTTTAGTTTTCGAGGGTAATAGCTACGTATGTTGAAAAAATGAAGATATTAGACTATTTTATGATTACAAATGGTAAAGAATGTGATTAAAGGCTCTTTTCCTATGTCAAAAGTTTTAGTTTTCGAGGGTAATAGCTACGTATGTTGAAGAAATGAAGATATTAGACTATTTTATGATTACACATGGTAAAGAATGTGATTAAAGGCTCTTTTCCTATGTCAAAAGTTTTAGTTTTCGAGGGTAATAGCTTTGTCTGTGGAAAAAAATGAAGATATTAGACAATTTTATGATTGCACATGGTAAAGAATGTGAATAAAGGCTCTTTCCCTATTTCAAAAGTTTTAGTTTTCGAGGGTAATAGCTATGTCTGTGGAAAAAAATGAAGATATTAGACCATTTTATGATTGCAAATGGTAAAGAATGTGATTAAAGACTCTTTTCCTATTTCAAAAGTTTTAGTTTTCGAGGGTAATAGCTTTGTCTGTGGAAAAAAAGAAGATATTAGACTATTTTATGATTGCAAATGGTAAAGAATGTGATTAAAGGCTCTTTTCCTCTGTCAAAAGTTTTAGTTTTCGAGGGTAATAGCTACGTATGTTGAAAAAATGAAGATATTAGACTATTTTATGATTGCACATGGTAAAGAATGTGATTAAAGGCTCTTTTCCTATGTCAAAAAATTTAGTTTTCGAGGGGTAATAGCTTTGTCTGTGGAAAAAATGAAGATATTAGACAATTTTATGATTGCACATGGTAAAGAATGTGATTAAAGGGTCTTTTCCTATTTCAAAAGTTTTAGTTTTCGAGGGTAATAGCCTTGTCTGTGGAAAAAATGACAATATTAGACAATTTTATGATTGCAAATGGTAAAGAATGTGAATAAAGGCTCTTTTCCTATTTCAAAAGTTTTAGTTTTCGAGGGTAATAGCTACGTATGTTGAAAAAATGAAGATATTAGACTATTTTATGATTGCACATGGTAAAGAATGTGATTAAAGGCTCTTTTCCTATTTCAAAAGTTTTAGTTTTCGAGGGTAATAGCTACGTATGTTGAAAAAATGAAGATATTAGACTATTTTATGATTGCAAATGGTAAAGAATGTGATTAAAGGCTCTTTTCCTATGTCAAAAGTTTTAGTTTTCGAGGGTAATAGCTACGTATGTTGAAAAAATGAAGATATTAGACTATTTTATGATTGCACATGGTAAAGAATGTGATTAAAGGCTCTTTTCCTATGTCAAAAGTTTTAGTTTTCGAGGGTAATAGCTACGTATGTTAAAAAATGAAGATATCAGACTATTTTATGATTGCAAATGGTAGAGAATGTGATTAAAGGCTCTTTTCCTATGTCAAAAGTTTTAGTTTTCGAGAGTAATAGCTACGTATGTTGAAAAAATGAAGATATTAGACTATTTTATGATTACAAATGGTAAAGAATGTGATTAAAGGCTCTTTTCCTATGTCAAAAGTTTTAGTTTTCGAGGGTAATAGCTACGTATGTTGAAGAAATGAAGATATTAGACTATTTTATGATTACACATGGTAAAGAATGTGATTAAAGGCTCTTTTCCTATGTCAAAAGTTTTAGTTTTCGAGGGTAATAGCTTTGTCTGTGGAAAAAAATGAAGATATTAGACAATTTTATGATTGCACATGGTAAAGAATGTGAATAAAGGCTCTTTCCCTATTTCAAAAGTTTTAGTTTTCGAGGGGTAATAGCTATGTCTGTGGAAAAAAATGAAGATATTAGACCATTTTATGATTACATATGGTAAATAATGTGATTAAAGGCTCTTTTCCTATTTCAAAAGTTTTAGTTTTCGAGGGTAATACCTATGTCTGTGGAAAAAATGAAGATATTAGACAATTTTATGATTGCAAATGGTAAAGAATGTGATTAAAGACTCTTTTCCTATTTCAAAAGTTTTAGTTTTCGAGGGTAATAGCTACGTATGTTGAAAAAATGAAGATATTAGACTATTTTATGATTGCACATGGTAAAGAATGTGATTAAAGGCTCTTTTCCTATTTCAAAAGTTTTAGTTTTCGAGGGTAATAGCTACGTGTGTTGAAAAAAATGAAGATATTAGACTATTTTATGATTGCAAATGGTAAAGAATGTGATTAAAGGCTCTTTTCCTCTGTCAAAAGTTTTAGTTTTTGAGGGTAATAGCTACGTATGTTGAAAAAATGAAGATATTAGACTATTTTATGATTGCACATGGTAAAGAATGTGATTAAAGGCTCTTTTCCTATGTCAAAAAATTTAGTTTTCGAGGGTAATAGCTTTGTCTGTGGAAAAAATGAAGGTATTAGACAATTTTATGATTGTACATGGTAAAGAATGTGATTAAAGGGTCTTTTCCTATTTCAAAAGTTTTTAGTTTTCGAGGGTAATAGCCTTGTCTGTGGAAAAAATGACAATATTAGACAATTTTATGATTGCAAATGGTAAAGAATGTGAATAAAGGCTCTTTTCCTATTTCAAAAGTTTTAGTTTTCGAGGGTAATAGCTACGTATGTTGAAAAAATGAAGATATTAGACTATTTTATGATTGCACATGGTAAAGAATGTGATTAAAGGCTCTTTTCCTATTTCAAAAGTTTTAGTTTTCGAGGGGTAATAGCTACGTATGTTGAAAAAATGAAGATATTAGACTATTTTATGATTGCAAATGGTAAAGAATGTGATTAAAGGCTCTTTTCCTATGTCAAAAGTTTTAGTTTTCGAGGGTAATAGCTACGTATGTTGAAAAAATGAAGATATTAGACTATTTTATGATTGCACATGGTAAAGAATGTGATTAAAGGCTCTTTTCCTATGTCAAAAGTTTTAGTTTTCGAGGGTAATAGCTTTGTCTGTGGAAAAAACGAAGATATTAGACAATTTTATGATTGCACATGGTAAAGAATTTGATTAAAGGCTCTTTTCCTATTTCAAAAGTTTTAGTTTTAGAGGGTAATAGCTATGTCTGTGGAAAAAATGAAGATATTAGACCATTTTATGATTGCATATGGTAAAGAATGTGTTTAAAGGCTCTTTTCCTATTTCAAAAGTTTTATTTTTCGAGGGTAATAGCTACGTATGTTGGAAAAATGAAGATATCAGACTATTTTATGATTGTAAATGGTAAAGAATGTGATTAAAGGCTCTTTTCCTATTTCAAAAGTTTTAGTTTTCTAGAGTAATAGCTACGTATGTTGAAAAAATGAAGATATTAGACTATTTTATGATTGCAAATGGTAAAGAATGTGATTAAAGGCTCTTTTCCTATTTCAAAAGTTTTAGTTTTCGAGGGTAATAGCTACGTATGTTGAAAAAATGAAGATATTAGACTATTTTATGATTGCACATGGTAAAGAATGTGATTAAAGGCCCTTTTCCTATTTCAAAAGTTTTAGTTTTCGAGGGTAATAGCTACGTATGTTAAAAAATGAAGATATCAGACTATTTTATGATTGCAAATGGTAGAGAATGTGATTAAAGGCTCTTTTCCTATGTCAAAAGTTTTAGTTTTCGAGGGTAATAGCTACGTATGTTGAAAAAAATGAAGATATTAGACTATTTTATGATTACAAATGGTAAAGAATGTGATTAAAGGCTCTTTTCCTATGTCAAAAGTTTTAGTATTCGAGGGTAATAGCTACGTATGTTGAAAAAATGAAGATATTAGACTATTTTATGATTACACATGGTAAAGAATGTGATTAAAGGCTCTTTTCCTATGTCAAAAGTTTTAGTTTTCGAGGGTAATAGCTTTGTCTGTGGAAAAAATGAAGATATTAGACAATTTTATGATTGCACATGGTAAAGAATGTGAATAAAGGCTCTTTCCCTATTTCAAAAGTTTTAGTTTTCGAGGGTAATAGCTATGTCTGTGGAAAAAATGAAGATATTAGACCATTTTATGATTACATATGGTAAATAATGTGATTAAAGGCTCTTTTCCTATTTCAAAAGTTTTAGTTTTCGAGGGTAATAGCTTTGTCTGTGGAAAAAATGAAGATATTAGACAATTTTATGATTGCACATGGTAAAGAATGTGATTAAAGACTCTTTTCCTATTTCAAAAGTTTTAGTTTTCGAGGGTAATAGCAACGTATGTTGAAAAAATGAAGATATTAGACTATTTTATGATTGCACATGGTAAAGAATGTGATTAAAGGCTCTTTTCCTATTTCAAAAGTTTTAGTTTTCGAGGGTAATAGCTACGTATGTTGAAAAAATGAAGATATTAGACTATTTTATGATTGCAAATGGTAAAGAATGTGATTAAAGGCTCTTTTCCTCTGTCAAAAGTTTTAGTTTTCGAGGGTAATAGCTACGTATGTTGAAAAAATGAAGATATTAGACTATTTTATGATTGCACATGGTAAAGAATGTGATTAAAGGCTCTTTTCCTATGTCAAAAAATTTAGTTTTCGAGGGTAATAGCTTTGTCTGTGGAAAAAATGAAGATATTAGACAATTTTATGATTGCACATGGTAAAGAATGTGATTAAAGGGTCTTTTCCTATTTCAAAAGTTTTAGTTTTCGAGGGTAATAGCCTTGTCTGTGGAAAAAATGACAATATTAGACAATTTTATGATTGCAAATGGTAAAGAATGTGAATAAAGGCTCTTTTCCTATTTCAAAAGTTTTAGTTTTCGAGGGTAATAGCTACGTATGTTGAAAAAATGAAGATATTAGACTATTTTATGATTGCAAATGGTAAAGAATGTGATTAAAGGCTCTTTTCCTATTTCAAAAGTTTTAGTTTTCGAGGGTAATAGCTACGTATGTTGAAAAAATTAAGATATTAGACTATTTTATGATTGCAAATGGTAAAGAATGTTATTAAAGGCTCTTTTCCCATTTCAAAAGTTTTAGTTTTCGAGGGTAATAGCTACGTATCTTGAAAAAATGAAGATATTAGACTATTTTATGATTGCACATGGTAAAGAATGTGATTAAAGGCTCTTTTCCTATTTCAAAAGTTTTAGTTTTCGAGGGTAATAGCTACGTATGTTCAAAAATGAAGATAATAGACTATTTTATGATTGCAAATGGTAAATAATGTGATTAAAGGCTCTTTTCCTATTTCAAAAGTTTTAGTTTTCGAGGGTAATAGCTACGTATGTTAAAAAAATGAAGATATTAGACTATTTTATGATTGCAAATGGTAAAGAATGTCATTAAAGGCTCTTTTCCTATTTCAAAAGTTTTAGTTTTCGAGGGTAATAGCTACGTATGTTGAAAAAATGAAGATATTAGACTATTTTATGATTGCACATGGTAAAGAATGTGATTAAAGGCTCTTTTCCTATTTCAAAAGTTTTAGTTTTCGAGGGTAATAGCTACGTATGTTCAAAAATGAAGATAATAGACTATTTTATGAATGTAAATGGTAAAGAATGTGATTAAAGGCTTTTTTCCTATGTCAAAAGTTTTAGTTTTTGAGGGTAATAGCTTTATCTGTGGAAAAAATGAAGATGTTAGACTATTTTATGATTGCAAATGGTAAAGAATGTGATTAAAGTCTCTTTTTCTATTTCAAAAGTTTTAGTTTTCGAGTTAGTTTTCTAGCTATTAAGGTAAAGAATGTGATTAAAGGCTCTTTTCCTATTTCAAAAGTTTTAGTTTTCGAGGGTAATAGCTACGTATGTTGAAAAAATGAAGATATTAGACTATTTTATGATTGCACATGGTAAAGAATGTGATTAAAGGCCCTTTTCCTATTTCAAAAGTTTTAGTTTTCGAGGGTAATAGCTACGTATGTTAAAAAATGAAGATATCAGACTATTTTATGATTGCAAATGGTAGAGAATGTGATTAAAGGCTCTTTTCCTATGTCAAAAGTTTTAGTTTTCGAGGGTAATAGCTATGTATGTTGAAAAAATGAAGATATTAGACTATTTTATGATTACAAATGGTAAAGAATGTGATTAAAGGCTCTTTTCCTATGTCAAAAGTTTTAGTTTTCGAGGGTAATAGCTACGTATGTTGAAGAAATGAAGATATTAGACTATTTTATGATTACACATGGTAAAGAATGTGATTAAAGGCTCTTTTCCTATGTCAAAAGTTTTAGTTTTCGAGGGTAATAGCTTTGTCTGTGGAAAAAATGAAGATATTAGACAATTTTATGATTGCACATGGTAAAGAATGTGAATAAAGGCTCTTTCCCTATTTCAAAAGTTTTAGTTTTCGAGGGTAATAGCTATGTCTGTGGAAAAAATGAAGATATTAGACCATTTTATGATTACATATGGTAAATAATGTGATTAAAGGCTCTTTTCCTATTTCAAAAGTTTTAGTTTTCGAGGGTAATAGCTTTGTCTGTCAAAAAATGAAGATATTAGACAATTTTATGATTGCAAATGGTAAAGAATGTGATTAAAGACTCTTTTCCTACTTCAAAAGTTTTAGTTTTCGAGGGTAATAGCTTTGTCTGTGGAAAAAAGAAGATATTAGACTATTTTATGATTGCAAATGCTAAAGAATGTGATTAAAGGCTCTTTTCCTATTTCAAAAGTTTTAGTTTTCGAGGGTAATAGCTACGTATGTTGAAAAAATGAAGATATTAGACTATTTTATGATTGCACATGGTAAAGAATGTGATTAAAGGCTCTTTTCCTATTTCAAAAGTTTTAGTTTTCGAGGGTAATAGCTACGTATGTTGAAAAAATGAAGATATTAGACTATTTTATGATTGCAAATGGTAAAGAATGTGATTAAAGGCTCTTTTCCTCTGTCAAAAGTTTTAGTTTTCGAGGGTAATAGCTACGTATGTTGAGAAAATGAAGATATTAGACTATTTTATGATTGCACATGGTAAAGAATGTGATTAAAGGCTCTTTTCCTATGTCAAAAAATTTAGTTTTCGAGGGTAATAGCTTTGTCTGTGGAAAAAATGAAGATATTAGACAATTTTATGATTGCACATGGTAAAGAATGTGATTAAAGGGTCTTTTCCTATTTCAAAAGTTTTAGTTTTCGAGGGTAATAGCCTTGTCTGTGGAAAAAATGACAATATTAGACAATTTTATGATTGCAAATGGTAAAGAATGTGAATAAAGGCTCTTTTCCTATTTCAAAAGTTTTAGTTTTCGAGGGTAATAGCTACGTATGTTGAAAAAATGAAGATATTAGACTATTTTATGATTGCAAATGGTAAAGAATGTGATTAAAGGCTCTTTTCCTATTTCAAAAGTTTTAGTTTTCGAGGGTAATAGCTACGTATGTTGAAAAAATTAAGATATTAGACTATTTTATGATTGCAAATGGTAAAGAATGTTATTAAAGGCTCTTTTCCCATTTCAAAAGTTTTAGTTTTCGAGGGTAATAGCTACGTATCTTGAAAAAATGAAGATATTAGACTATTTTATGATTGCACATGGTAAAGAATGTGATTAAAGGCTCTTTTCCTATTTCAAAAGTTTTAGTTTTCGAGGGTAATAGCTACGTATGTTCAAAAATGAAGATAATAGACTATTTTATGATTGCAAATGGTAAAGAATGTGATTAAAGGCTCTTTTCCTATTTCAAAAGTTTTAGTTTTCGAGGGTAATAGCTACGTATGTTAAAAAAATGAAGATATTAGACTATTTTATGATTGCAAATGGTAAAGAATGTTATTAAAGGCTCTTTTCCTATTTCAAAAGTTTTAGTTTTCGAGGGTAATAGCTACGTATGTTGAAAAAATGAAGATATTAGACTATTTTATGATTGCACATGGTAAAGAATGTGATTAAAGGCTCTTTTCCTATTTCAAAAGTTTTAGTTTTCGAGGGTAATAGCTACGTATGTTCAAAAATGAAGATAATAGACTATTTTATGAATGTAAATGGTAAAGAATGTGATTAAAGGCTTTTTTCCTATATCAAAAGTTTTAGTTTTTGAGGGTAATAGCTTTATCTGTGGAAAAAATGAAGATGTTAGACTATTTTATGATTGCACATGGTAAAGAATGTGATTAAAGGCTCTTTTCCAATTTCAAAAGTTTTAGTTTTCGAGGGTAATAGCTACGTATGTTGAAAAAATGAAGATATTAGACTATTTTATGATTGCACATGGTAAAGAATGTGATTAAAGGCTCTTTTCCAATTTCAAAAGTTTTAGTTTTCGAGGGTAATAGCTACGTATGTTGAAAAAATGAAGATATTAGACTATTTTATGATTGCAAATGGTAAAGAATGTGATTAAAAGCTCTTTTCCTATGTCAAAAGTTTTAGTTTTCGAGGGTAATAGCTACGTAAGTTGAAAAAATGAAGATATTAGACTATTTTATGATTGCACATGGTAAAGAATGTGATTAAAGGCTCTTTTCCTATGTCAAAAGTTTTAGTTTTCGAGGGTAATAGCTTTGTCTGTGGAAAAAACGAAGATATTAGACAATTTTATGATTGCACATGGTAAAGAATTTGATTAAAGGCTCTTTTCCTATTTCAAAAGTTTTAGTTTTCGAGGGTAATAGCTATGTCTGTGGAAAAATGAAGATATTAGACCATTTTATGATTGCATATGGTAAAGAATGTGTTTAAAGGCTCTTTTCCTATTTCAAAAGTTTTAGTTTTCGAGGGTAATAGCTACGTATGTTGGAAAAATGAAGATATCAGACTATTTTATGATTGCAAATGGTAAAGAATGTGATTAAAGGCTCTTTTCCTATTTCAAAAGTTTTAGTTTTCGAGAGTAATAGCTACGTTTGTTGAAAAATGAAGATATTAGACTATTTTATGATTGCAAATGGTAAAGAATGTGATTAAAGGCTCTTTTCCTATTTCAAAAGTTTTAGTTTTCGAGGGTAATAGCTACGTATGTTGAAAAAATGAAGATATTAGACTATTTTATGATTGCACATGGTAAAGAATGTGATTAAAGGCCCTTTTCCTATTTCAAAAGTTTTAGTTTTCGAGGGTAATAGCTACGTATGTTAAAAAAAAATGAAGATATCAGACTATTTTATGATTGCAAATGGTAAAGAATGTGATTAAAGGCTCTTTTCCTATGTCAAAAGTTTTAGTTTTCGAGGGTAATAGCTACGTATGTTGAAAAAATGAAGATATTAGACTATTTTATGATTGCAAATGGTAAGGAATGTGATTAAAGGCTCTCTTCCTATGTCAAAAGTTTTAGTTTTCGAGGGTAATAGCTACGTATGTTGAAGAAATGAAGATATTAGACTATTTTATGATTGCACATGGTAAAGAATGTGATTAAAGGCTCTTTTCCTATGTCAAAAGTTTTAGTTTTCGAGGGTAATAGCTTTGTCTGTGGAGAAAATGAAGATATTAGACAATTTTATGATTGCACATGGTAAAGAATGTGAATAAAGGCTCTTTCCCTATTTCAAAAGTTTTAGTTTTTGAGGGTAATAGCTATGTCTGTGGAAAAAATGAAGATATTAGACCATTTTATGATTAAATATGGTAAAGAATGTGATTAAAGGCTCTTTTCCTATTTCAAAAGTTTTAGTTTTCGAGGGTAATAGCTTTGTCTGTGGAAAAAATGAAGATATTAGACAATTTTATGATTGCAAATGGTAAAGAATGTGATTAAAGGCTCTTTTCCTATTTCAAAAGTTTTAGTTTTCGAGGGTAATAGCTTTGTCTGTGGAAAAAAAGAAGATATTAGACTATTTTATGATTGCAAATGGTAAAGAATGTGATTAAAGGCTCTTTTCCTATTTCAAAAGTTTTAGTTTTCGAGGGTAATAGCTACGTATGTTGAAAAAATGAAGATATTAGACTATTTTATGATTGCACATGGTAAAGAATGTGATTAAAGGCTCTTTTCCTATTTCAAAAGTTTTAGTTTTCGAGGGTAATAGCTACGTATGTTCAAAAATGAAGATAATAGACTATTTTATGATTGCAAATGGTAAAGAATGTGATTAAAGGCTCTTTTCCTATTTCAAAAGTTTTAGTTTTCGAGGGTAATAGCTACGTATGTTAAAAAAATGAAGATATTAGACTATTTTATGATTGCAAATGGTAAAGAATGTTATTAAAGGCTCTTTTCCTATTTCAAAAGTTTTAGTTTTCGAGGGTAATAGCTACGTATGTTGAAAAAATGAAGATATTAGACTATTTTATGATTGCACATGGTAAAGAATGTGATTAAAGGCTCTTTTCCTATTTCAAAAGTTTTAGTTTTCGAGGGTAATAGCTACGTATGTTCAAAAATGAAGATAATAGACTATTTTATGAATGTAAATGGTAAAGAATGTGATTAAAGGCTTTTTTCCTATGTCAAAAGTTTTAGTTTTTGAGGGTAATAGCTTTATCTGTGGAAAAAATGAAGATGTTAGACTATTTTATGATTGCAAATGGTAAAGAATGTGATTAAAGGCTCTTTTTCTATTTCAAAAGTTTTAGTTTTCGAGGGTAATAGCTACGTATGTTGAAAAAATGAAGATATTAGACTATTTTATGATTGCACATGGTAAAGAATATGATTAAAGGCTCTTTTCCAATTTTCAAAAGTTTTAGTTTTCGAGGGTAATAGCTACGTATGTTGAAAAAATGAAGATATTAGACTATTTTATGATTGCAAATGGTAAAGAATGTGATTAAAAGCTCTTTTCCTATGTCAAAAGTTTTAGTTTTCGAGGGTAATAGCTACGTAAGTTGAAAAAATGAAGATATTAGACTATTTTATGATTGCACATGGTAAAGAATGTGATTAAAGGCTCTTTTCCTATGTCAAAAGTTTTAGTTTTCGAGGGTAATAGCTTTGTCTGTGGAAAAAACGAAGATATTAGACAATTTTATGATTGCACATGGTAAAGAATTTGATTAAAGGCTCTTTTCCTATTTCAAAAGTTTTAGTTTTCGAGGGTAATAGCTATGTCTGTGGAAAAATGAAGATATTAGACCATTTTATGATTGCATATGGTAAAGAATGTGTTTAAAGGCTCTTTTCCTATTTCAAAAGTTTTAGTTTTCGAGGGTAATAGCTACGTATGTTGGAAAAATGAAGATATCAGACTATTTTATGATTGCAAATGGTAAAGAATGTGATTAAAGGCTCTTTTCCTATTTCAAAAGTTTTATTTTCGAGAGTAATAGCTACGTTTGTTGAAAAATGAAGATATTAGACTATTTTATGATTGCAAATGGTAAAGAATGTGATTAAAGGCTCTTTTCCTATTTCAAAAGTTTTAGTTTTCGAGGGTAATAGCTACGTATGTTGAAAAAATGAAGATATTAGACTATTTTATGATTGCACATGGTAAAGAATGTGATTAAAGGCCCTTTTCCTATTTCAAAAGTTTTAGTTTTCGAGGGTAATAGCTACGTATGTTAAAAAAAATGAAGATATCAGACTATTTTATGATTGCAAATGGTAAAGAATGTGATTAAAGGCTCTTTTCCTATGTCAAAAGTTTTAGTTTTCGAGGGTAATAGCTACGTATGTTGAAAAAATGAAGATATTAGACTATTTTATGATTGCAAATGGTAAGGAATGTGATTAAAGGCTCTCTTCCTATGTCAAAAGTTTTAGTTTTCGAGGGTAATAGCTACGTATGTTGAAGAAATGAAGATATTAGACTATTTTATGATTGCACATGGTAAAGAATGTGATTAAAGGCTCTTTTCCTATGTCAAAAGTTTTAGTTTTCGAGGGTAATAGCTTTGTCTGTGGAGAAAATGAAGATATTAGACAATTTTATGATTGCACATGGTAAAGAATGTGAATAAAGGCTCTTTCCCTATTTCAAAAGTTTTAGTTTTTGAGGGTAATAGCTATGTCTGTGGAAAAAATGAAGATATTAGACCATTTTATGATTAAATATGGTAAAGAATGTGATTAAAGGCTCTTTTCCTATTTCAAAAGTTTTAGTTTTCGAGGGTAATAGCTTTGTCTGTGGAAAAAATGAAGATATTAGACAATTTTATGATTGCAAATGGTAAAGAATGTGATTAAAGGCTCTTTTCCTATTTCAAAAGTTTTAGTTTTCGAGGGTAATAGCTTTGTCTGTGGAAAAAAAGAAGATATTAGACTATTTTATGATTGCAAATGGTAAAGAATGTGATTAAAGGCTCTTTTCCTATTTCAAAAGTTTTAGTTTTCGAGGGTAATAGCTACGTATGTTGAAAAAATGAAGATATTAGACTATTTTATGATTGCACATGGTAAAGAATTTGATTAAAGGCTCTTTTCCTATTTCAAAAGTTTTAGTTTTCGAGGGTAATAGCTACGTATGTTGAAAAAATGAAGATATTAGACTATTTTATGATTGCAAATGGTAAAGAATGTGATTAAAGGCTCTTTTCCTCTGTCAAAAGTTTTAGTTTTCGAGGGTAATAGCTACGTATGTTGAAAAAATGAAGATATTAGACTATTTTATGATTGCACATGGTAAAGATATGATTAAAGGCTCTTTTCCTATGTCAAAAGTTTTAGTTTTCGAGGGTAATAGCTTTGTCTGTGGAAAAAATGAAGATATTAGACAATTTTATGATTGCACATGGTAAAGAATGTGATTAAAGGCTCTTTTCCTATTTCAAAAGATTTAGTTTTCGAGGGTAATAGCTTTGTCTTTGGAAAAAATGACGATGTTAGACAATTTTATGATTGCAAATGGTAAAGAATGTGAATAAAGGCTCTTTTCCTATTTCAAAAGTTTTAGTTTTCGAGGGTAAAAGCTACGTATGTTAAAAAAATGAAGATATTAGACTATTTTATGATTGCAAATGGTAAAGCATGTGATTAAAGGCTCTTTTCCTATTTCAAAAGTTTTAGTTTTCGAGGGTAATAGCTACGTATGTTGAAAAAATGAAGATATTAGACTATTTTATGATTGCAACTGGTAAAGAATGTTATTAAAGGCTCTTTTCCTATTTCAAAAGTTTTAGTTTTCGAGGGTAATAGCTACGTATCTTGAAAAAATGAAGATATTAGACTATTTTATGACTGCACATGGTAAAGAATGTGATTAAAGGCTCTTTTCCTATTTCAAAAGTTTTAGTTTTCGAGGGTAATAGTTACATATGTTCAAAAATGAAGATAATAGACTATTTTATGATTGCAAATGGTAAAGAATGTGATTAAAGGCTCTTTACCTATGTCATAAGTTTTAGTTTTTGAGGGTAATAGCTTTGTCTGTGGAAAAAATGAAGATGTTAGACTATTTTATGATTGCAAATGGTAAAGAATGTGATTAAAGGCTCTTTTTCTATTTCAAAAGTTTTAGTTTTCGAGGGTAATAGCTACGTATGTTGAAAAAATGAAGATATTAGACTATTTTATGATTGCAAATGGTAAAGAATGTGATTAAAGGCTCTTTTCCTATGTCAAAAGTTTTAGTTTTCGAGGGTAATAGCTACGTATGTTGAAAAAATGAAGATATTAGACTATTTTATGATTGCACATGGCAAAGAATGTGATTAAAGGCTCTTTTCGTATGTCAAAAGTTTTAGTTTTCGAGGGTAATAGCTTTGTCTGTGGAAAAAACGAAGATATTAGACAATTTTATGTTTGCACATGGTAAAGAATTTGATTAAAGGCTCTTTTCCTATTTCAAAAGTTTTAGTTTTCGAGGGTAATAGCTATGTCTGTGGAAAAAATGAAGATATTAGACCATTTTATGATTGCATATGGTAAAGAATGTGTTTAAAGGCTCTTATCCTATTTCAAAAGTTTTAGTTTTCGAGGGTAATAGCTTTTTCTGTTTAAAAAAATGAAGATATTAGACAATTTTATGATTGCAAATGGTAAAGAATGTGATTAAAGGCTCTTTTCCTATTTCAAAAGTTTTAGTTTTCGAGGGTAATAGCTTTGTCTGTGGAAAAAATGAAGATATTAGACTATTTTATGATTGCAAATGGTAAAGAATGTGATTAAAGGCTCTTTTTCTATTTCAAAAGTTTTAGTTTTCGAGGGTAATAGCTACGTATGTTGAAAAAATGAAGATATTAGACTATTTTATGATTGCACATGGTAAAGAATGTGATTAAAGGCTCTTTTCCTATTTCAAAAGTTTTAGTTTTCGAGGGTAATAGCTACTTATGCTGAAAAAATGAAGATATTAGACTATTTTATGATTGCAAATGGTAAAGAATGTGATTAAAGGCTCTTTTCCTATGTCAAAAGTTTTAGTTTTCGAGGGTAATAGCTACGTATGTTGAAAAAATGAAGATATTAGACTATTTTATGATTGCACATGGCAAAGAATGTGATTAAAGGCTCTTTTCGTATGTCAAAAGTTTTAGTTTTCGAGGGTAATAGCTTTGTCTGTGGAAAAAACGAAGATATTAGACAATTTTATGATTGCACATGGTAAAGAATTTGATTAAAGGCTCTTTTCCTATTTCAAAAGTTTTAGTTTTCGAGGGTAATAGCTATGTCTGTGGAAAAAATGAAGATATTAGACCATTTTATGATTGCATATGGTAAAGAATGTGTTTAAAGGCTCTTATCCTATTTCAAAAGTTTTAGTTTTCGAGGGTAATAGCTTTGTCTGTGGAAAAAAATGAAGATATTAGACAATTTTATGATTGCAAATGGTAAAGAATGTGATTAAAGGCTCTTTTCCTATTTCAAAAGTTTTAGTTTTCGAGGGTAATAGCTTTGTCTGTGGAAAAAATGAAGATATTAGACTATTTTATGATTGCAAATGGTAAAGAATGTGAATAAAGGCTCTTTTCCTATTTCAAAAGTTTTTGTTTTCGAGGGTAATAGCTACGTATGTTGAAAAAATGAAGATATTAGACTATTTTATGATTGCACATGGTAAAGAATGTTATTAAAGGCTCTTTTCCTATTTCAAAAGTTTTAGTTTTCGAGGGTGATAGCTACATATGTTGGAAAAATGAAGATATTAGACTATTTTATGATTGCAAATGGTAAAGAATGTGATTAAAGACTCTTTTCCTATGTCAAAAGTTTTAGTTTTCGAGGGTAATAGCTACGTATGTTGAAAAAATGAAGATATTAGACTATTTTATGATTGCACATGGTAAAGAATGTGATTAAAGGCTCTTTTCCTATGTCAAAAGTTTTAGTTTTCGAGGGTAATAGCTTTGTCTGTGGAAAAAATGAAGATATTAGACTATTTTATGATTGCACATAGCAAAGAATGTGATTAAAGGCTCTTTTCGTATGTCAAAAGTTTTAGTTTTCGAGGGTAATAGCTTTGTCTGTGGAAAAAACGAAGATATTAGACAATTTTATGATTGCACATGGTAAAGAATTTGATTAAAGGCTCTTTTCCTATTTCAAAAGTTTTAGTTTTCGAGGGTAATAGCTATGTCTGTGGAAAAAATGAAGATATTAGACAATTTTATGATTGCACATGGTAAAGAATGTGATTAAAGGCTCTTTTCCTATTTCAAAAGTTTTAGTTTTCGAGGGTAATAGCTTTGTCTGTGGAAAAAATGAAGATATTAGACTATTTTATGATTGCAAATGGTAAAGAATGTGAATAAAGGCTCTTTTCCTATTTCAAAAGTTTTTGTTTTCGAGGGTAATAGCTACGTATGTTGAAAAAATGAAGATATTAGACTATTTTATGATTGCACATGGTAAAGAATGTTATTAAAGGCTCTTTTCCTATTTCAAAAGTTTTAGTTTTCGAGGGTGATAGCTACATATGTTGGAAAAATGAAGATATTAGACTATTTTATGATTGCAAATGGTAAAGAATGTGATTAAAGACTCTTTTCCTATGTCAAAAGTTTTAGTTTTCGAGGGTAATAGCTACGTATGTTGAAAAAATGAAGATATTAGACTATTTTATGATTGCACATGGTAAAGAATGTGATTAAAGGCTCTTTTCCTATGTCAAAAGTTTTAGTTTTCGAGGGTAATAGCTTTGTCTGTGGAAAAAATGAAGATATTAGACAATTTTATGATTGCACATGGTAAAGAATGTGATTAAAGGCTCTTTTCCTATGTCAAAAGTTTTAGTTTTCGAGGGTAATAGCTACGTATGTTGAAAAAATGAAGATATTAGATTATTTTATGATTGCAAATGGTAAAGAATGTGATTAAAGGTTCTTTTCCTATGTCAAAAGTTTTAGTTTTCGAGGGTAATAGCTACGTATGTTGAAAAATGAAGATATTAGACTATTTTATGATTGCAAATGGTAAAGAATGTGATTAAAGGCTCTTTTCCTATTTCAAAAGTTTTAGTTTTCGAGGGTAATAGCTACGTATGTTGAAAAAATGAAAATATTATACTATTTTATGATTGCAAACGGTAAATAATGTGATTAAAGGCTCTTTTCCTATGTCAAAAGTTTTAGTTTTCGAGGGTAATAGCTGTGTATGTTGAAAAAATGAAGATATTAGACTATTTTATGATTGCACATGGTAAAGAATGTGATTAAAGGCTCTTTTCCTATTTCAAAAGTTTTAGTTTTCGAGGGTAATAGCTACCTATGTTGAAAAAAAGAAGATATTAGACTATTTTATGATTGCACATGGTAAAGAATGTGATTAAAGGCTCTTTTCCTATTTCAAAAGTCTTAGTTTTCGAGGGTAATAGCTTTGTCTGTGGATAAAATGAAGATATTAGACTATTTTATGATTGCACATGGCAAAGAATGTGATTAAAGGCTCTTTTCCTATGTCAAAAGTTCTAGTTTTCGAGGGTAATAGCTGTGTATGTTGAAAAAATGAAGATATTAGACTATTTTATGATTGCACATGGTAAAGATATGATTAAAGGCTCTTTTCCTATGTCAAAAGTTTTAGTTTTCGAGGGTAATAGCTTTGTCTGTGGAAAAAATGAAGATATTAGACAATTTTATGATTGCACATGGTAAAGAATGTGAATAAAGGCTCTTTCCCTATTTCAAAAGTTTTAGTTTTTGAGGGTAATAGCTATGTCTGTGGAAAAAATGAAGATATTAGACCATTTTATGATTAAATATGGTAAAGAATGTGATTAAAGGCTCTTTTCCTATTTCAAAAGTTTTAGTTTTCGAGGGTACTAGCTTTGTCTGTGGAAAAAATGAAGATATTAGACAATTTTATGATTGCAAATGGTAAAGAATGTGATTAAAGGCTCTTTTCCTATTTCAAAAGTTTTAGTTTCCGAGGGTAATAGCTTTGTCTGTGGAAAAAAAGAAGATATTAGACTATTTTATGATTGCAAATGGTAAAGAATGTGATTAAAGGCTCTTTTCCTATTTCAAAAGTTTTAGTTTTCGAGGGTAATAGCTACGTATGTTGAAAAAATGAAGATATTAGACTATTTTATGATTGCACATGGTAAAGAATTTGATTAAAGGCTCTTTTCCTATTTCAAAAGTTTTAGTTTTCGAGGGTAATAGCTACGTATGTTGAAAAAATGAAGATATTAGACTATTTTATGATTGCAAATGGTAAAGAATGTGATTAAAGGCTCTTTTCCTCTGTCAAAAGTTTTAGTTTTCGAGGGTAATAGCTACGTATGTTGAAAAAATGAACGATATTAGACTATTTTATGATTGCACATGGTAAAGATATGATTAAAGGCTCTTTTCCTATGTCAAAAGTTTTAGTTTTCGAGGGTAATAGCTTTGTCTGTGGAAAAAATGAAGATATTAGACAATTTTATGATTGCACATGGTAAAGAATGTGATTAAAGGCTCTTTTCCTATTTCAAAAGATTTAGTTTTCGAGGGTAATAGCTTTGTCTTTGGAAAAAATGACGATGTTAGACAATTTTAGATAGATAGATAGATAGATAATTTTATTCACCCACTCGATACAAAACCACAAATGGCACGAATGGAGTACAAAGAAGAAAAGAAAAAAAAAACAAAAAAAAAAAAAAAAAAACAAACACTTAACTGCACAAACAAAAACAAACGTTACGATACACCGCCAATAAATAAAAACATTATTACAAAAACTCACTAAGGACGAATTGCAATTGCCAGACTACTAGGCCCAAGCGACCCCAAAAATTCAGAACGACGTTTCGTCACAGCAGCAATCGGATCTGTGATACCGAAACTTGCAGACATCTTGGAATTTTTAACCCACGGTGGGGTATTTAAAAGAAACTTTGCATATTTGTAAAAAAGTGATCGAAGGTTTCTTTTATCACTAACACTAAATATATGCCAAAACGGTGATAAAGCCAGAAAGTGTGGGATCACCAGTGCATTATATAGCCTAGCTCGAATTTGTCGATTATATTTCGCTTTAGTTGAAGATAGCGCCCCGTAAGCCTTACGTGCCTTTTCTGCGAAATTACTTATTTGGCGAGCACGTGTAGATGCCATGTTATGACCTATAGGCATTCCTAAGTACATTATGGAGTCAGACAGTGGAACCTCTTGAGCACCAAATTTGACAGCAAGATCTATACAATCTGCATTTCTCCTATTGAAAGCAACAATCTCGCTTTTACTTGCATTAAAAGATAGGCCTATCTCTCTATAAGCATCATCTAGAATCTGAAAATTTTCTTCAATACGAGACAAACATCTACTTAAATTAAAAATATCATCTGCGTAATTAAGTAATGTTACATCCAAACCTCGGAAAATGCAGCTCATTTGCACTAACTTTTGGGCCTCGAGAACACTATTATTATACAACCGGGGTGACGAAATTGCACCCTGCCTAATGCCCTTTCTAACCGGAATAGCATTTGGTAATACAATCGGCCCGTTAGGAGACGGGACTTTAACTTGGACTCGAAGCTTCTTATACATATCCCGAAAAGGCAAAATAACCGATCGGTCCACACCACGTTTATGAGCAGACACTAATAACTGGGGATGTATCCCAGAATCAAAAGCACGTCTAACATCGTGACTCGCTAGAATAAGGGATTCATTCAGTTCATCAGCTTCTATTAATATATTAGCAAGAATATAATGGACGTGCTCGCGACCAACACCTTTTTTAAATCCGAACTGATTATCGGGGGTAGAACATTGAAAAGCAATATGATCTATAACTAGCAATTCCATAAGCTTACATAAAACCGGCGAAACAGTTATAGGGCGGTAAGATACGCATTCAGACGGATTTTTCCCTTTTTTCAAATAGGTGTAATTACTCCAGTACCAAAAACGTCGGGAACGAGACCAGAATTAAAGATAATTTGGAATAGAAGCTCTAAATGACTCAGGAGACCAGCAGTACCATGTACAAGATGCAACCCACACAACTTGTCGACACCTTTCGATTGTTTCTTTTTTAATTTTGAAATTGCACGAATCAGATTAGGAACAGTTACTATGTAGCCAACACCAGAACTAGGCAATTCCATGAACTTATCAAGTTCGACTTCATATTTATCTTCAAGATCTTGTTCGGGTGGAGAGAACTCAGAAGTAAAGTGGGACACCCAATCTTGCTCAGAGATCACAGGTTCAACACTATTCTGATCACCATTACGTTTAAGAAATCTCCACACAGCATTTGGGTCATTACTTATCAATTGACTATGTTGATCGATCACTTCACATTTATGCTTAGACAAAATCTTGGCAAATCTGCGTTTGCTGAACAGCCGAACTTCATTTACAACACCTGATTTCGGACGACCACACTCGTTCCAGAGCCTAAGCCAAAATTTTGCACGACCACATGCTTCACTTAGAGCAGGGTTTTCGGACCACTTTGGAATTTCCGTTCCCACTCGGACCTTTACGAATGGGGACCGCAGCGGCCTCGGCAGATAACAGTGCGTGAGATATTTCACTACAGTAGATGTTTAGTAGCAGCTGTTTCTCTTCATCTTGAATACATACACTCTGCTGTAGTAATTGGAACGGCACTTTAATCTTTGTGAGAATCTCATCCAATACGTAATGATAAGTAGCCAGGTCAATTTTACTCCAATTAGTTTTGATTTTCCACTTCTTTTCATTAGTTGGGGGGTTAGGAGAGGCAGGAATTACTCGAAAAGTGTTTATAATTGGAAAGTGATCAGACGCGCTTACGCTCAGATCTACGTGCGAATTGCCGCAAGCTGGAGATTGGATGGAACTTAACATGAAGTCGAGAGATGAAGTCGAGCCTGAGTTATGGATATAAGTAAAACACAGATCATTGTTAGCAAGACGAAGACCGTCACAGGAAGATAGGAGGATCTGTGCTCGAGCGTTAGACTCATCAGTCAAGTCACAGTTCACGTCACCAGCGACTATACATTCAAGGCCCTGGCTAGAACAGCTGCCCACCGAACTCGATAGCTTACTGCAGGCTTCACTAAATTTTTTTTCTGATTTACTGTCTCTGTAGTCTGTTGGCATGTACACAGAGTGGATAACAGTTTTGTGCACCTTAACAGCAACAAAAAAGTCTGAAGATTTATACAGAATGGGATTTAACCTGCTGCTAACAAGAATGGCGATTCCACCGGACGGCCTTCCCCTGCCCGATGACTTTGCAGGAGTAGCAAATACTTTGACGCCATCGTTTAGCTCAAGCAGACTAACGGCTTGATTCGAGAGGAAGTGTTCCTGCACACAGAGTACATCGTTATAACATAACAATCCTTCTAACAGTGGCATTTTATCAACCACTCCACCATTTAAGTTCCATGAAACAACCCGTATAGAATCACCGATCATTGTTTAGAAATTAGCTTCTGAGCTACTGGACATTGGAAGCTGTAGCACGGGTGTCGAGAAGAACCACACAGAGCGCATTTGGGGGCATTTTGGCATGGATTGTCCCGAGAGCTGGAATGATCTCCACCGCACTTTGAACATTTCGGGGGATCTACACAAGATTTTGCTGCATGTCCGTAGGACTGACAGTTGTAGCACTGCATCGGTAAGAATTTAAATTCTGTAATGGGTAGTCGCTCGTAACCAAAAATGGGCGGAGAGTTCATTGCGTTAAAGAGATGAGCTTTGCTTTCAAACTGTAATTTGAATGACCGAGTACTACCAATTTGTACGGCCTTAACACAGTTCGGTACAACTGAGCGCAGTTCGTCATCTGAAGTTTCAGTGGGAACGTGGCGGATTATTCCGAAGAAAGCGGGAGTTTTTACTTTAACACTTATAGTTGAGTCACTTTTACCCACTGCCTCAGCCAGGGACTCGGCAGCATTCTTGTTGTTCAAGACTACTCTCCATTCAGATTTCCTAGGTTTCAGCTCCACAATGTTCGAACTAGTATCACCACATACTCTGTCCAAATAGGATTTCCGAGCGCTAGGGTTCGAAAGATCTTTCGGGGGATTCTTCAAAACAACCGCATATGACAGTTTCGACATGATCGTGTTGGTTTCTGCCGCAGGCATAGCAGAGACAGAAGGAGAGGGATTAGAATCCACGTAACTATCGAACTTAGCACACAATTCGTTTACTTTCCGGGTTAGGGTAGCCGTCACTTCTCCCGGGATTATCGGAACTTCATCAGGTTCGAAAATCACAAACCGCGGCAACGAGATATTTTTATCTTCACAAACCCGAAATACTTTTAATATGTCCAGGATATCATCGGTGTTCTTCGATCGCGCAGTAACACGTGTGGTAATTCCTGCTAGGGGCCACAATAACTCCTTCGCCATTGCAATTGCTTCCTCTGAGAAAAACTCGACTGCTTTTTTCGCTATATCCTCCGAGCGATTACCAGCTTTTATCGCACGGAAAGCATAATTCAGTAACGCATTCCAAACCAATTTCTCATTACTCCCCATCGCAACAGCCACGTCACAATCCGTAATGCAAAATCAAAGTCCGAGGGGAGGAGTTACGTATGTTCAAAAATGAAGATAATAGACTATTTTATGATTGCAAATGGTAAAGAATGTGATTAAAGGCTCTTTTCCTATGTCAAAAGTTTTAGTTTTTGAGGGTAATAGCTTTGTCTGTGGAAAAAATGAAGATGTTAGACTATTTTATGATTGCAAATGGTAAAGAATGTGATTAAAGGCTCTTTTTCTATTTCAAAAGTTTTAGTTTTCGAGGGTAATAGCTACGTATGTTGAAAAAATGAAGATATTAGACTATTTTATGATTGCACATGGTAAAGAATGTGATTAAAGGCTCTTTTCCTATTTCAAAAGTTTTAGTTTTCGAGGGTAATAGCTACTTATGCTGAAAAAATGAAGATATTAGACTATTTTATGATTGCACATGGTAAAGAATGGTATTAAAGGCTCTTTTCCTATTTCAAAGGTTTTAGTTTTCGAGGGTAATAGCTACATATGTTGAAAAAATGAAGATATTAGACTATTTTATGATTGCAAATGGTAAAGAATGTGATTAAAGGCTCTTTTCCTATGTCAAAAGTTTTAGTTTTCGAGGGTAATAGCTACGTATGTTGAAAAAATGAAGATATTAGACTATTTTATGATTGCACATGGTAAAGAATGTGATTAAAGGCTCTTTTCCTATGTCAAAAGTTTTAGTTTTCGAGGGTAATAGCTTTGTCTGTGGAAAAAATGAAGATATTAGACAATTTTATGATTGCACATGGTAAAGAATGTGATTAAAGGCTCTTTTCCTATGTCAAAAGTTTTAGTTTTCGAGGGTAATAGCTACGTATGTTGAAAAAATGAAGATATTAGATTATTTTATGATTGCAAATGGTAAAGAATGTGATTAAAGGTTCTTTTCCTATGTCAAAAGTTTTAGTTTTCGAGGGTAATAGCTATGTCTGTGGAAAAAATGAAGATATTAGACTATTTTATGATTGCAACTGGTAAAGAATGTTATTAAAGGCTCTTTTCCTATTTCAAAAGTTTTAGTTTTCGAGGGTAATAGCTACGTATCTTGAAAAAATGAAGATATTAGACTATTTTATGACTGCACATGGTAAAGAATGTGATTAAAGGCTCTTTTCCTATTTCAAAAGTTTTAGTTTTCGAGGGTAATAGTTACGTATGTTCAAAAATGAAGATAATAGACTATTTTATGATTGCAAATGGTAAAGAATGTGATTAAAGGCTCTTTTTCTATTTCAAAAGTTTTAGTTTTCGAGGGTAATAGCTACGTATGTTGAAAAAATGAAGATATTAGACTATTTTATGATTGCACATGGTAAAGAATGTGATTAAAGGCTCTTTTCCTATTTCAAAAGTTTTAGTTTTCGAGGGTAATAGCTACTTATGCTGAAACTGAAAAAATGAAGATATTAGACTATTTTATGATTGCAAATGGTAAAGAATGTGATTAAAGGCTCTTTTCCTATGTCAAAAGTTTTAGTTTTCGAGGGTAATAGCTACGTATGTTGAAAAAATGAAGATATTAGACTATTTTATGATTGCACATGGCAAAGAATGTGATTAAAGGCTCTTTTCGTATGTCAAAAGTTTTAGTTTTCGAGGGTAATAGCTTTGTCTGTGGAAAAAAACGAAGATATTAGACAATTTTATGTTTGCACATGGTAAAGAATTTGATTAAAGGCTCTTTTCCTATTTCAAAAGTTTTAGTTTTCGAGGGTAATAGCTATGTCTGTGGAAAAAATGAAGATATTAGACCATTTTATGATTGCATATGGTAAAGAATGTGTTTAAAGGCTCTTATCCTATTTCAAAAGTTTTAGTTTTCGAGGGTAATAGCTTTGTCTGTGGAAAAAAATGAAGATATTAGACAATTTTATGATTGCAAATGGTAAAGAATGTGATTAAAGGCTCTTTTCCTATTTCAAAAGTTTTAGTTTTCGAGGGTAATAGCTTTGTCTGTGGAAAAAATGAAGATATTAGACTATTTTATGATTGCAAATGGTAAAGAATGTGATTAAAGGCTCTTTTTCTATTTCAAAAGTTTTAGTTTTCGAGGGTAATAGCTACGTATGTTGAAAAAATGAAGATATTAGACTATTTTATGATTGCACATGGTAAAGAATGTGATTAAAGGCTCTTTTCCTATTTCAAAAGTTTTAGTTTTCGAGGGTAATAGCTACTTATGCTGAAAAAATGAAGATATTAGACTATTTTATGATTGCAAATGGTAAAGAATGTGATTAAAGGCTCTTTTCCTATGTCAAAAGTTTTAGTTTTCGAGGGTAATAGCTACGTATGTTGAAAAAATGAAGATATTAGACTATTTTATGATTGCACATGGCAAAGAATGTGATTAAAGGCTCTTTTCGTATGTCAAAAGTTTTAGTTTTCGAGGGTAATAGCTTTGTCTGTGGAAAAAACGAAGATATTAGACAATTTTATGATTGCACATGGTAAAGAATTTGATTAAAGGCTCTTTTCCTATTTCAAAAGTTTTAGTTTTCGAGGGTAATAGCTATGTCTGTGGAAAAAATGAAGATATTAGACCATTTTATGATTGCATATGGTAAAGAATGTGTTTAAAGGCTCTTATCCTATTTCAAAAGTTTTAGTTTTCGAGGGTAATAGCTTTGTCTGTGGAAAAAAATGAAGATATTAG
Source organism: Artemia franciscana (assembly GCF_032884065.1). Lineage (NCBI taxonomy): Eukaryota > Metazoa > Arthropoda > Branchiopoda > Anostraca > Artemiidae > Artemia > Artemia franciscana. Next base: position 15,250 of record NW_027063174.1, on the reverse strand, counting down.
ACAATTTTATGATTGCAAATGGTAAAGAATGTGATTAAAGGCTCTTTTCCTATTTCAAAAGTTTTAGTTTTCGAGGGTAATAGCTTTGTCTGTGGAAAAAATGAAGATATTAGACTATTTTATGATTGCAAATGGTAAAGAATGTGAATAAAGGCTCTTTTCCTATTTCAAAAGTTTTTGTTTTCGAGGGTAATAGCTACGTATTTTGAAAAAATGAAGATATTAGACTATTTTATGATTGCAAATGGTAAAGAATGTGATTAAAGGCTCTTTTCCTATTTCAAAAGTTTTAGTTTTCGAGGGTAATAGCTACGTATGTTGAAAAAATGAAGATATTAGACTATTTTATGATTGCACATGGCAAAGAATGTGATTAAAGGCTCTTTTCGTATGTCAAAAGTTTTAGTTTTCGAGGGTAATAGCTTTGTCTGTTGGAAAAAATGAAGATATTAGACAATTTTATGATTGCACATGGTAAAGAATGTGATTAAAGGCTCTTTTCCTATGTCAAAAGTTTTAGTTTTCGAGGGTAATAGCTACGTATGTTGAAAAAATGAAGATATTAGATTATTTTATGATTGCAAATGGTAAAGAATGTGATTAAAGGTTCTTTTCCTATGTCAAAAGTTTTAGTTTTCGAGGGTAATAGCTACGTATGTTGAAAAAATGAAGATATTAGACTATTTTATGATTGCAAATGGTAAAGAATGTGATTAAAGGCTCTTTTCCTATTTCAAAAGTTTTAGTTTTCGAGGGTAATAGCTACGTATGTTGAAAAAATGAAAATATTAGACTATTTATGATTGCAAATGGTAAAGAATGTGATTAAAGGCTCTTTTCCTATGTCAAAAGTTTTAGTTTTCGAGGGTAATAGCTGTGTATGTTGAAAAAATGAAGATATTAGACTATTTTATGATTGCACATGGTAAAGAATGTGATTAAAGGCTCTTTTCCTATTTCAAAAGTTTTAGTTTTCGAGGGTAATAGCTACCTATGTTGAAAAAAAGAAGATATTAGACTATTTTATGATTGCACATGGTAAAGAATGTGATTAAAGGCTCTTTTCCTATTTCAAAAGTCTTAGTTTTCGAGGGTAATAGCTTTGTCTGTGGATAAAATGAAGATATTAGACTATTTTATGATTGCACATGGCAAAGAATGTGATTAAAGGCTCTTTTCCTATGTCAAAAGTTCTAGTTTTCGAGGGTAATAGCTGTGTATGTTGAAAAAATGAAGATATTAGACTATTTTATGATTGCACATGGTAAAGATATGATTAAAGGCTCTTTTCCTATGTCAAAAGTTTTAGTTTTCGAGGGTAATAGCTTTGTCTGTGGAAAAATTGAAGATATTAGACAATTTTATGATTGAACATGGTAAAGAATGTGAATAAAGGCTCTTTCCCTATTTCAAAAGTTTTAGTTTTTGAGGGTAATAGCTATGTCTGTGGAAAAAATGAAGATATTAGACCATTTTATGATTAAATATGGTAAAGAATGTGATTAAAGGCTCTTTTCCTATTTCAAAAGTTTTAGTTTTCGAGGGTAATAGCTACTTATGCTGAAAAAATGAAGATATTAGACTATTTTATGATTGCAAATTGTAAAGAATGTGATTAAAGGCTCTTTTCCTATGTCAAAAGTTTTAGTTTTCGAGAGTAATAGCTACGTATGTTGAAAAAATGAAGATATTAGACTATTTTATGATTGCACATGGCAAAGAATGTGATTAAAGGCTCTTTTCGTATGTCAAAAGTTTTAGTTTTCGAGGGTAATAGCTTTGTCTGTGGAAAAAACGAAGATATTAGACAATTTTATGATTGCACATGGTAAAGAATTTGATTAAAGGCTCTTTTCCTATTTCAAAAGTTTTAGTTTTCGAGGGTAATAGCTATGTCTGTGGAAAAAATGAAGATATTAGACCATTTTATGATTGCATATGGTAAAGAATGTGTTTAAAGGCTCTTATCCTATTTCAAAAGTTTTAGTTTTCGAGGGTAATAGCTTTGTCTGTGGAAAAAAATGAAGATATTAGACAATTTTATGATTGCAAATGGTAAAGAATGTGATTAAAGGCTCTTTTCCTATTTCAAAAGTTTTAGTTTTCGAGGGTAATAGCTTTGTCTGTGGAAAAAATGAAGATATTAGACTATTTTATGATTGCAAATGGTAAAGAATGTGAATAAAGGCTCTTTTCCTATTTCAAAAGTTTTTGTTTTCGAGGGTAATAGCTACGTATGTTGAAAAAATGAAGATATTAGACTATTTTATGATTGCACATGGTAAAGAATGTTATTAAAGGCTCTTTTCCTATTTCAAAAGTTTTAGTTTTCGAGGGTGATAGCTACATATGTTGAAAAAATGAAGATATTAGACTATTTTATGATTGCAAATGGTAAAGAATGTGATTAAAGGCTCTTTTCCTATGTCAAAAGTTTTAGTTTTCGAGGGTAATAGCTACGTATGTTGAAAAAATGAAGATATTAGACTATTTTATGATTGCACATGGTAAAGAATGTGATTAAAGGCTCTTTTCCTATGTCAAAAGTTTTAGTTTTCGAGGGTAATAGCTTTGTCTGTGGAAAAAATGAAGATATTAGACAATTTTATGATTGCACATGGTAAAGAATGTGATTAAAGGCTCTTTTCCTATGTCAAAAGTTTTAGTTTTCGAGGGTAATAGCTACGTATGTTGAAAAAATGAAGATATTAGATTATTTTATGATTGCAAATGGTAAAGAATGTGATTAAAGGTTCTTTTCCTATGTCAAAAGTTTTAGTTTTCGAGGGTAATAGCTACGTATGTTGAAAAAATGAAGATATTAGACTATTTTATGATTGCAAATGGTAAAGAATGTGATTAAAGGCTCTTTTCCTATTTCAAAAGTTTTAGTTTTCGAGGGTAATAGCTACGTATGTTGAAAAAATGAAAATATTAGACTATTTTATGATTGCAAATGGTAAAGAATGTGATTAAAGGCTCTTTTCCTATGTCAAAAGTTTTAGTTTTCGAGGGTAATAGCTGTGTATGTTGAAAAAATGAAGATATTAGACTATTTTATGATTGCACATGGTAAAGAATGTGATTAAAGGCTCTTTTCCTATTTCAAAAGTTTTAGTTTTCGAGGGTAATAGCTACCTATGTTGAAAAAAAGAAGATATTAGACTATTTTATGATTGCACATGGTAAAGAATGTGATTAAAGGCTCTTTTCCTATTTCAAAAGTCTTAGTTTTCGAGGGTAATAGCTTTGTCTGTGGATAAAATGAAGATATTAGACTATTTTATGATTGCACATGGCAAAGAATGTGATTAAAGGCTCTTTTCCTATGTCAAAAGTTCTAGTTTTCGAGGGTAATAGCTTTGTCTGTGGAAAAAATGAAGATATTAGACAATTTTATGATTGCACATGGTAAAGAATGTGAATAAAGGCTCTTTCCCTATTTCAAAAGTTTTAGTTTTTGAGGGTAATAGCTATGTCTGTGGAAAAAAATGAAGATATTAGACATTTTATGATTAAATATGGTAAAGAATGTGATTAAAGGCTCTTTTCCTATTTCAAAAGTTTTAGTTTTCGAGGGTACTAGCTTTGTCTGTGGAAAAAATGAAGATATTAGACAATTTTATGATTGCAAATGGTAAAGAATGTGATTAAAGGCTCTTTTCCTATTTCAAAAGTTTTAGTTTCCGAGGGTAATAGCTTTGTCTGTGGAAAAAAAGAAGATATTAGACTATTTTATGATTGCAAATGGTAAAGAATGTGATTAAAGGCTCTTTTCCTATTTCAAAAGTTTTAGTTTTCGAGGGTAATAGCTACGTATGTTGAAAAAATGAAGATATTAGACTATTTTATGATTGCACATGGTAAAGAATTTGATTAAAGGCTCTTTTCCTATTTCAAAAGTTTTAGTTTTCGAGGGTAATAGCTACGTATGTTGAAAAAATGAAGATATTAGACTATTTTATGATTGCAAATGGTAAGGAATGTGATTAAAGGCTCTTTTCCTCTGTCAAAAGTTTTAGTTTTCGAGGGTAATAGCTTTACGTATGTTGAAAAAATGAAGATATTAGACTATTTTATGATTGCACATGGTAAAGATATGATTAAAGGCTCTTTTCCTATGTCAAAAGTTTTAGTTTTCGAGGGTAATAGCTTTGTCTGTGGAAAAAATGAAGATATTAGACAATTTTATGATTGCACATGGTAAAGAATGTGATTAAAGGCTCTTTTCCTATTTCAAAAGATTTAGTTTTCGAGGGTAATAGCTTTGTCTTTGGAAAAAATGACGATGTTAGACAATTTTATGATTGCAAATGGTAAAGAATGTGAATAAAGGCTCTTTTCCTATTTCAAAAGTTTTAGTTTTCGAGGGTAATAGCTACGTATGTTGAAAAAATGAAGATATTAGACTATTTTATGATTGCAAATGGTAAAGCATGTGATTAAAGGCTCTTTTCCTATTTCAAAAATTTTAGTTTTCGAGGGTAATAGCTACGTATGTTGAAAAAATGAAGATATTAGACTATTTTATGATTGCAACTGGTAAAGAATGTTATTAAAGGCTCTTTTCCTATTTCAAAAGTTTTAGTTTTCGAGGGTAATAGCTACGTATCTTGAAAAAATGAAGATATTAGACTATTTTATGACTGCACATGGTAAAGAATGTGATTAAAGGCTCTTTTCCTATTTCAAAAGTTTTAGTTTTCGAGGGTAATAGTTACGTATGTTCAAAAATGAAGATAATAGACTATTTTATGATTGCAAATGGTAAAGAATGTGATTAAAGGCTCTTTTCCTATGTCAAAAGTTTTAGTTTTTGAGGGTAATAGCTTTGTCTGTGGAAAAAATGAAGATGTTAGACTATTTTATGATTGCAAATGGTAAAGAATGTGATTAAAGGCTCTTTTTCTATTTCAAAAGCTTTAGTTTTCGAGGGTAATAGCTACGTATGTTGAAAAAATGAAGATATTAGACTATTTTATGATTGCACATGGTAAAGAATGTGATTAAAGGCTCTTTTCCTATTTCAAAAGTTTTAGTTTTCGAGGGTAATAGCTACTTATGCTGAAAAAATGAAGATATTAGACTATTTTATGATTGCAAATGGTAAAGAATGTGATTAAAGGCTCTTTTCCTATGTCAAAAGTTTTAGTTTTCGAGGGTAATAGCTACGTATGTTGAAAAAATGAAGATATTAGACTATTTTATGATTGCACATGGCAAAGAATGTGATTAAAGGCTCTTTTCGTATGTCAAAAGTTTTAGTTTTCGAGGGTAATAGCTTTGTCTGGGGAAAAAACGAAGATATTAGACAATTTTATGATTGCATATGGTAAAGAATTTGATTAAAGGCTCTTTTCCTATTTCAAAAGTTTTAGTTTTCGAGGGTAATAGCTATGTCTGTGGAAAAAATGAAGATATTAGACCATTTTATGATTGCATATGGTAAAGAATGTGTTTAAAGGCTCTTATCCTATTTCAAAAGTTTTAGTTTTCGAGGGTAATAGCTTTGTCTGTGGAAAAAATGAAGATATTAGACTATTTTATGATTGCAAATGGTAAAGAATGTGAATAAAGGCTCTTTTCCTATTTCAAAAGTTTTAGTTTTCGAGGGTAATAGATACGTATGTTGAAAAAATGAAGATATTAGACTATTTTATGATTGCACATGGTAAAGAATGTTATTAAAGGCTCTTTTCCTATTTCAAAAGTTTTAGTTTTCGAGGGTGATAGCTACATATGTTGAAAAAATGAAGATATTAGACTATTTTATGATTGCAAATGGTAAAGAATGTGATTAAAGGCTCTTTTCCTATGTCAAAAGTTTTAGTTTTCGAGGGTAATAGCTACGTATGTTGAAAAAATGAAGATATTAGACTATTTTATGATTGCACATGGTAAAGAATGTGATTAAAGGCTCTTTTCCTATGTCAAAAGTTTTAGTTTTCGAGGGTAATAGCTTTGTCTGTGGAAAAAATGAAGATATTAGACAATTTTATGATTGCACATGGTAAAGAATGTGATTAAAGGCTCTTTTCCTATGTCAAAAGTTTTAGTTTTCGAGGGTAATAGCTACGTATGTTGAAAAAATGAAGATATTAGATTATTTTATGATTGCAAATGGTAAAGAATGTGATTAAAGGTTCTTTTCCTATGTCAAAAGTTTTAGTTTTCGAGGGTAATAGCTACGTATGTTGAAAAAATGAAGATATTAGACTATTTTATGATTGCAAATGGTAAAGAATGTGATTAAAGGCTCTTTTCCTATTTCAAAAGTTTTAGTTTTCGAGGGTAATAGCTACGTATGTTGAAAAAATGAAAATATTAGACTATTTTATGATTGCAAATGGTAAAGAATGTGATTAAAGGCTCTTTTCCTATGTCAAAAGTTTTAGTTTTCGAGGGTAATAGCTGTGTATGTTGAAAAAATGAAGATATTAGACTATTTTATGATTGCACATGGTAAAGAATGTGATTAAAGGCTCTTTTCCTATTTCAAAAGTTTTAGTTTTCGAGGGTAATAGCTACCTATGTTGAAAAAATGAAGATATTAGACTATTTTATGATTGTACACTGGTAAAGAATGTGATTAAAGGCTCTTTTCCTATTTCAAAAGTCTTAGTTTTCGAGGGTAATAGCTTTGTCTGTGGATAAAATGAAGATATTAGACTATTTTATGATTGCACATGGCAAAGAATGTGATTAAAGGCTCTTTTCCTATGTCAAAAGTTCTAGTTTTCGAGGGTAATAGCTGTGTATGTTGAAAAAATGAAGATATTAGACTATTTTATGATTGCACATGGTAAAGAATGTGATTAAAGGCTCTTTTCCTATTTCAAAAGTTTTAGTTTTCGAGGGTAATAGCTACGTATGTTGAAAAAATGAAGATATTAGACTATTTTATGATTGCACATGGTAAAGAATGTGATTAAAGGCTCTTTTCCTATTTCAAAAGTTTTAGTTTTCGAGGGTAATAGCTACGTATGTTGAAAAAATGAAGATATTAGACTATTTTATGATTGCACATGGCAAAGAATGTGATTAAAGGCTCTTTTCCTATGTCAAAAGTTGTACAAAAGTTGCACATGGTAAAGAATGTGATTAAAGGCCCTTTTCCTATTTCGAAAGTTTTAGTTTTTTGAGGGTAATAGCTACGTATGTTAAGAAAATGAAGATATCAGACTATTTTATGATTGCAAATGGTAAAGAATGTGATTAAAGGCTCTTTTCCTATGTCAAAAGTTTTAGTTTTCTAGGGTAATAGCTACGTAGGTTGAAAAAATGAAGATATTAGACTATTTTATGATTGCAAATGGTAAAGAATGTGATAAAGGCTCTTTTCCTATGTCAAAAGTTTTAGTTTTCGAGGGTAATAGCTTTGTCTGTGGAAAAAATGAAGATATTAGACAATTTTATGATTGCACATGGTAAAGAATTTGAATAAAGGCTCTCTTTCCCTATTTCAAAAGTTTTAGTTTTCGAGGGGTAATAGCTATGTCTGCTGGAAAAAATGAAGATATTAGACCATTTTATGATTACATATGGTAAAGAATGTGATTAAAGGCTCTTTTCCTATTTCAAAAGTTTTAGTTTTCGAGGGGTAATAGCTTTGTCTCTGGAAAAAAATGAAGATATTAGACAATTTTATGATTGCAAATGGTAAAGAATGTGATTAAAGGCTCTTTTCCTATTTCAAAAGTTTTAGTTTTCGAGGGTAATAGCTTTGCCTGTGGAAAAAAAGAAGATATTAGACTATTTTATGATTGCAAATGGTAAAGAATGTGATTAAAGGCTCTTTTCCTATTTCAAAAGTTTTAGTTTTCGAGGGTAATAGCTACGTATGTTGAAAAAATGAAGATATTAGACTATTTTATGATTGCACATGGTAAAGAATGTGATTAAAGGCTCTTTTCCTATTTCAAAAGTTTTAGTTTTCGAGGGTAATAGCTACGTATGTTGAAAAAATGAAGATATTAGACTATTTTATGATTGCAAATGGTAAAGAATGTGATTAAAGGCTCTTTTCCTATGTCAAAAGTTTTAGTTTTTGAGGGTAATAGCTATGTATGTTGAAAAAATGAAGATATTAGACTATTTTATGATTGCACATGGTAAAGAATGTGATTAAAGGCTCTTTTCCTATGTCAAAAGTTTTAGTTTTCGAGGGTAATAGCTTTGTCTGTGGAAAAAATGAAGATATTAGACAATTTTATGATTTCACATGGTAAAGAATGTGATTAAAGGCTCTTTTCCTATTTCAAAAGTTTTAGTTTTCGAGGGTAATAGATATGTCTGTGGAAAAAATGAAGATATTAGACTATTTTATGATTGCAAATGGTAAAGAATGTGATTAAAGGCTCTTTTCCTATTTCAAAAGTTTTAGTTTTCGAGGGTAATAGCTTTGTCTGTGGAAAAAATGACGATATTAGACAATTTTATGATTGCAGATGGTAAAGAATGTGAATAAAGGCTCTTTTCCTATTTCAAAAGTTTTAGTTTTCGAGGGTAATAGCTACGTATGTTGAAAAAATGAAGATATTAGACTATTTTATGATTGCAAATGGTAAAGAATGTGATTAAAGGCTCTTTTCCTATTTCAAAAGTTTTAGTTTTCGAGGGTAATAGCTACGTATGTTGAAAAAATGAAGATATTAGACTATTTTATGATTGCAAATGGTAAAGAATGTTATTAAAGGCTCTTTTCCTATTTCAAAAGTTTTAGTTTTCGAGGGTAATAGCTACGCATCTTGAAAAAATGAAGATATTAGACTATTTTATGATTGCACATGGTAAAGAATGTGACTAAAAGCTCTTTTCCTATTTCAAAAGTTTTAGTTTTCGAGGGTAATAGCTAGGTATGTTCAAAAATGAAGATAATAGACTATTTTATGATTGTAAATGGTAAAGAATGTGATTAAAGGCTCTTTTCCTATGTCAAAAGTTTTAGTTTTTGAGGGTAATAGCTTTGTCTGTGGAAAAAAATGAAGATGTTAGACTATTTTATGATTGCAAATGGTAAAGAATGTGATTAAAGGCTCTTTTTCTATTTCAAAAGTTTTAGTTTTCGAGGGGTAATAGCTACGTATGTTGAAAAAATGAAGATATTAGACTATTTTATGATTGCACATGCGTAAAGAATGTGATTAAAGGCTCTTTTCCTATTTCAAAAGTTTTAGTTTTCGAGGGTGTAATAGCTACGTATGTGAAAAAATGAAGATATTAGACTATTTTATGATTGCAAATGGTAAAGAATGTGATTAAAGGCTCTTTTCCTATGTCAATAGTTTTAGTTTTCGAGGGTAATAGCTAAGTATGTTGAAAAAAATGAAGATATTAGACTATTTTATGATTTGCACATGGTAAAAGAATGTGATTAAAGGCTCTTTTCCTATTTCAAAAGTTTTAGTTTTCGAGGGTAATAGCTTTGTCCTGTGGAAAAAATGACGATATTAGACAATTTTATGATTGCAAATGGTAAAAGAATGTGAATAAAGGCTCTTTTCCTATTTCAAAAGTTTTAGTTTTCGAGGGTAATAGCTGTGTCTGTGGAAAAAATGAAGATATTAGACTATTTTATGATTGCAAAAATGGTAAAGAATGTGATTAAAGGCTCTTTTCCTATTTCAAAAGTTTTAGTTTTTGAGGGTAATAGCTACGTATGTTGAAAAAATGAAGATTATTAGACTATTTTATGATTGCACATGGTAAAGAATGTGATTAAAGGCTCTTTTCCAATTTCAAAATTTTAGTTTTCGAGGGTAATAGCTACGTATGTTCAAATATGAAGATAATAGACTATTTTATGATTGCAAATGGTAAAGAATGTGATTAAAGGCTCTTTTCCTATGTCAAAAGTTTTAGTTTTTGAGGGTAATAGCTTTGTCTGTGGAAAAAAGGAAGATGTTAGACTATTTTATGATTGCAAATGGTTAAAGAATGTTATTAAAGGCTCTTTTCCTATTTCAAAAGTTTTAGTTTTCGAGTGGTAATAGCTAAGTATGTTGAAAAAATGAAGATATTAGACTATTTTATGATTTCACATGGTAAAGAATGTGATTAAAGGCTCTTTTCCAATTTCAAAAGTTTTAGTTTTCGAGGGTAATAGCTACGTTTGTTCAAAAATGAAGATAATAGACTATTTTATGATTGCAAATGGTAAAGAATATGATTAAAGGCTCTTTACCTATGTCAAAAGTTTTAGTTTTTGAGGGTAATAGCTTATGTCTGTGGAAAAATGGAAGATTTTAGACTATTTTATGATTGCAAATGGTAAAGAATGTGATTAAAGGCTCTTTTTTCTATTTCAAAAGTTTTATTTTCGAGGGGTAATAGCTACGTATGTTGAAAAAATGAAGATACTAGACTATTTATGATTGCACATGGTAAAGAATGTGATTAAAGGCTCTTTTCCAATTTCAAAAGTTTTAGTTTTCGAGGGGTAATAACTACGTATGTTGAAAGAATGAAGATATTAGACTATTTTATGATTGAAATGGTAAAGAATGTGATTAAAGTCTCTTTTCCTATGTCAAAAGTTTTAGTTTTCGAGGGTAATAGCTAGTTATGTTGAAAAAATGAAGATATTAGACTATTTTATGATTGCCACATGGTAAAGAATGTGAATAAAGGCTCTTTCCCTATTTCAAAAGTTTTAGTTTTCGAGGGTAATAGCTATGTCTGTGGAAAAAATGAAGATATTAGACCATTTTATGATTACATATGGTAAAAAAATGTGATTAAAGGCTCTTTTCCTATTTCAAAAGTTTTAGTTTTCGAGGGTAATAGCTTTGTCTGTGGAAAAAATGAAGATATTAGACAATTTTATGATTGCAAATGGTAAATAATGTGATTAAAGGCTCTTTTCCTATTTCAAAAGTTTTAGTTTTCGAGGGGTAATAGCTTTGTCTGTGGAAAAAAAGAAGATATTAGACTATTTTATGATTGCAAATGGTAAAGAATGTGATTAAAGGCTCTTTTCCTATTTCAAAAGTTTTAGTTTTTCGAGGGGTAATAGCTACGTATGTTGAAAAAATGAAGATATTAGACTATTTTATGATTGCACATGGTAAAGAATGTGATTAAAGGCTCTTTTCCTATTTCAAAAGTTTTAGTTTTCGAGGGTAATAGCTACGTATGTTGAAAAAATGAAGATATTAGACTATTTTATGATTGCAAAATGGTAAAGAATATGATTAAATGCTCTTTTCCTATGTCAAAAGTTTTAGTTTTCGAGGGTAATAGCTACGTATGTTGAAAAAATGAAGATATTAGACTATTTTATGATTGCACATGGTAAAGAATGTGATTAAAGGCTCTTTTCCTATGTCAAAATGTTTTAGTTTTCGAGGGTAATAGCTTTGCCTAGTGGGAAAAATGAAGATATTAGACAATTTTATGATTGCATATGGTAAAGAATGTGATTAAAGGCTCTTTTTCTATTTCAAAAGTTTTATTTTTCGAGGGGTAATAGCTACGTATGTTGAAAAAATGAAGATACTAGACTATTTTATGATTGCACATGGTAAAGAATGTGAATTAAAGGCTCTTTCCCTATTTCAAAAGTTTTAGTTTTCGAGTGGTAATAGCTTTGGCCTGTGGGAAAAATGAAGATATTAGACAATTTTATGATTGCATATGGTAAAGAATGTGATTAAAGGCTCTTTTCCTATTTCAAAAGTTTTAGTTTTCGAGGGTAATAGCTATGTCTGTGGAAAAAATGAAGATATTAGACCATTTTATGATTGCATATGGTAAAGAATGTGATTAAAGGCTCTTTTCCTATTTCAAAAGTTTTAGTTTTCGAGGGTAATAGCTTTGTCTGTGGAAAAAATGACGATATTAGACAATTTTATGATTGCAAATGGTAAAGAATGTCAATAAAGGCTCTTTTCCTATTTCAAAAGTTTTAGTTTTCGAGAGGTAATAGCTTTGTCTGAGGAAAAAAAAGAAGATATTAGACTATTTTATGATTGCAAATGGTAAAGAATGTGATTAAAGGCTCTTTTCCTATTTCAAAAGTTTTAGTTTTCGAGGGGTAATAGCTACGTATGTTAAAAAAATGAAGATATTAGACTATTTTATGATTGCACATGGTAAAGAATGTGATTAAAGGCTCTTTTCCTATTTCAAAAGTTTTAGTTTTCGAGGGTAATAGCTACGTATGTTGAAAAAATGAAGATATTAGACTATTTTATGATTGCAAATGGTAAAGAATATGATTAAATGCTCTTTTCCTATGTCAAAAGTTTTAGTTTCGAGGGTAATAGCTACGTATGTTGAAAAAATGAAGATATTAGACTATTTTATGATTGCACATGGTAAAGAATGTGATTAAAGGCTCTTTTCCCTATGTCATAAAGTTTTAGTTTTCGAGGGTAATAGCTTTGCCTGTCGGAAAAATGAAGCATATTAGACAATTTTATGATTGCATATGGTAAAGAATGTGATTAAAGGCTCTTTTCCTATTTCAAAAGTTTTAGTTTTCGAGGGTAATAGCTATGTCTGTGGAAAAAATGAAGATATTAGACCATTTTATGATTGCAATATGGTAAAGAATGTGATTAAAGGCTCTTTTCCTATTTCAAAAGTTTTAGTTTTCGAGGGGTTAATAGCTTTGTCTGTGGAAAAAAATGACGATATTAGACAATTTTATGATTGCAAATGGTAAAGAATGTCAATAAAGGCTCTTTTCCTATTTCAAAAGTTTTAGTTTTCGAGGGTAATAGCTACGTATGTTGAAAAAATGAAGATATTAGACTATTTTATGATTGCAAATGGTTAAAGAATGTGATTGAAGGGCTCTTTTCCTATTTGAAAAGTTTTAGTTTTCGAGGGTAATAGCTACGTATGTTGAAACAATGAAGATATTAGACCATTTTATGATTACATATGGTAAAAAATGTGATTAAAGGCTCTTTTTCCTATTTCAAAAGTTTTAGTTTTCGAGTTGGTAATAGCTTTGTCTGTGGAAAAAAATGAAGATATTAGACAATTTTATGATTGCAAATGGTAAATAATGTGATTAAAGGCTCTTTTCCTATTTCAAAAGTTTTAGTTTTCGTGGGTAATAGCCTTGTCCGTGGAAAATAAGAAGATATTAGACTATTTTATGATTGCAAATGGTAAAGAATGTGATTAAAGGCTCTTTTTCTATTTCAAAAGTTTTAGTTTTTCGAGGGTAATAGCTACGTATGTTGAAAAAATGAAGATATTAAGACTATTTTATGATTGCACATGGTAACATAATGTGATTAAAGGCTCTTTTCCTATTTCAAAAGTTTTAGTTTTCGAGGGGTTAATAGCTACGTATGTTGAAAAAATGAAGATATTAGACTATTTTATGATTGCAAATGGTAAACGAATGTGATTAAAGGCTCTTTTCCTATGTCAATAGTTTTAGTTTTCGAGGGTAATAGCTAAGTATGTTGAAAAAATGAAGATATTAGACTATTTTATGATTGCACATGGTAAAGAATGTGATTAAAGGCCTCTTTTCCTATTTCAAAAGTTTTAGTTTTCGAGGGTAATAGCTTTGTCTGTGGAAAAAATGACGATATTAGACAATTTTATGATTGCAAATGGTAAAGAATGTGAATAAAGGCTCTTTTCCTATTTCAAAAGTTTTTAGTTTTCGAGGGGTTAATAGCTGTGTTCTGTGGAAAAACATGAAGATATTAGACTATTTTATGATTGCAAATGGTAAAGAATGTGATTTAAGGCTCTTTTCCTATTTCAAACGTTTTAGTTTTTGAGGGTAATAGCTACGTATGTTGAAAAAATGAAGATATTAGACTACTTTATGATTGCACATGGTAAAGAATGTGATTAAAGGCTCTTTTCCAATTTCAAAATTTTAGTTTTCGAGGGTAATAGCTACGTATGTTCAAATATGAAGATAATAGACTATTTTATGATTGCAAATGGTAAAGAATGTGATTAAAGGCTCTTTTCCTATGTCAAAAGTGTTTTAGTTTTTGAGGGGTAATAGCTTTGTCTGTGGAAAAAAGGAAGATGTTAGACTATTTTATGATTGCAAATGGTAAAGAATGTTATTAAAGGCTCTTTTCCTATTTCAAAAGTTTTAGTTTTCGAGGGTAATAGCTAAGTATGTTGAAAAAATGAAGATATTAGACTATTTTATGATTGCACATGGTAAAGAATGTGATTAAAGGCTCTTTTCCAATTTCAAAAGTTTTTAGTTTTCGAGGGTAATAGCTACGTTTGTTCCAAAAATGAAGATAATAGACTATTTTATGATTGCAAATGGTAAAGAATATGATTAAAGGCTCTTTACCTATGTCAAAAGTTTTAGTTTTTGAGGGGTAATAGCTTTGTCTGTGGAAAAATGGAAGATGTTAGACTATTTTATGATTGCAAATGGTAAAGCAATGTGATTAAAAGGCTCTTTTTCTATTTCGAAAGTTTTATTTTTCGAGGGTAATAGCTACGTATGTTGAAAAAATGAAGATACTAGACTATTTTATGATTGCACATGGTAAAGAATGTGATTAAAGGCTCTTTTCCAATTTCAAAAGTTTTAGTTTTCGAGGGTAATAACTACGTATGTTGAAAGAATGAAGATATTAGACTATTTTATGATTGCAAATGGTAAAGAATGTGATTAAAGTCTCTTTTCCTATGTCAAAAGTTTTAGTTTTTCGAGGGTAATAGCTAGTTATGTTGAAAAAAATGAAGATATTAGACTATTTTATGATTGCACATGGTAAAGAATGTGAATAAAGGCTCTTTCCCTATTTCAAAAGTTTTAGTTTTCGAGGATAATAGCTATGTCTGTGGAAAAAATGAAGATATTAGACCATTTTATGATTACATATGGTAAAAAAATGTGATTAAAGGCTCTTTTCCTATTTCAAAAGTTTTAGTTTTCGAGGGTTAATAGCTTTGTCTGTGGAAAAAATGAAGATATTAGACAATTTTATGATTGCAAATGGTAAATAATGTGATTAAAGGCTCTTTTCCTATTTCAAAAGTTTTAGTTTTCGAGGGGTAATAGCTTTGTCTGTGGAAAAAAAGAAGAATATTAGACTATTTTATGATTGCAAATGGTAAAGAATGTGATTAAAGGCTCTTTTCCTATTTCAAAAGTTTTAGTTTTTCGAGGGTAATAGCTACGTATGTTGAAAAAATGAAGATATTAGACTATTTTATGATTGCACATGGTAAAGAATGTGATTAAAGGCATCTTTTCCTATTTCAAAAGTTTTAGTTTTCGAGGGTAATAGCTACGTAT
>NW_027063173.1:0-42646 GCF_032884065.1 Artemia franciscana | reverse complement strand
CTGTCTAGAATCAATAGTAGATAGACTAGCTAGAATCAATAAAACTTTTAATAGATTCAGCAGTGAAAGTTTGATTCTAGCTAGTCTATCTACCATTTCTATGAGTCATATGCAAGAATATAATATCGGTAGAAATAGACAATAATATCGGCCACTGCGCGTCTTTTCTAAAATGACGTCTTGCATATGACTCCGTTTAATAAATGACTTTTAAAGTCATTAGAAAAAAAAATAAAAATTTTTCAGCTATGAATCTAGTAAGCAAGAGTCATATGCAAGACATCATTTTAGAAAAGACGCGCAGTGGCCGATATTATTGTCTATTTAATAGACAATAATATCTTATACAATAAAATCAATTAGAATACAAGAAAGTTTGATTCTAGCTAGTCTATCTACTATTTCTTATCAATTTCTACTATTTCTGTTCAAGTATTTGCTTACTAGGTCAGAGATCTACTCATCTAGATCTCTAGATGAGATCTAGTCTATCTACTATTTCTATGAGTCATATGCAAGACGTCATTTTAGAAAAGACGCGCAGTGGCCGATATTATTGTCTATTTCTACGATATTATTGTCTTGCATATGACTCATAGAAATAGTAGATAGACTAGCTAGAATCAAACTTTCACTGCTGAATCTATTAAAAGTTTTATTGAAGTTTTATTAAACGGGGCGGTGTTCGTGGATTTGCTTACTAGGTCAGAGTTATGGACTTGCATATGAGAATATGCGTATGACTCATAGAAATAGAATCAAACTTTCACTGCTGAATCTATTAAAAGTTTTATTGATTCTTGCTAGTCTATCTACTATTGATTCTAGCTGGTCTAGAATCAATAGATTAGACTTCTAGAACCATATGCAAGACGTCACATACGAACTAGTGCTATTCTATTGATTCTATTAGAATCAAACAGAAAGTTTGATTCTAGATTCAAATAGATTTGAATCTATTTATTGAATAGTGAAAAAGTCTTTTCTAAAATGACGTCTTGCATATGACTCATAGAAATAGTAGATAGACTAGCTAGAATCAAAATATTTTGCACAAGGACTTGCATATGAGAATATGCGTATGACTCATAGAAATAGAATCAAACTTTCACTGCTGAATCTATTAAAAGTTTTATTGATTCTAGCTAGTCTATCTACTATTGATTCTAGCTGGTCTAGAATCAATAGTAAGTTTTTAAAATCAATTAGAATACAAGAAAGTTTGATTCTAGCTAGTCTATCTACTATTTCTATGAGTCATATGCAAGACGTCATTTTAGAAAAGACGCGCAGTGGCCGATATTATTGTCTATTTAATAGACAATAATATCTTGTATATCGGAATAGTAGATAGTTTGATTCTAGCTAGTCTATCTACTATTTCTATGAGTTTTATTTGTCTATTCTAGCTAGTCTATCTACTATTTCTATGAGTCATATGCAAGACGTCATTTTAGAAAAGATGCGCCGTGGCCGATATTATTGTCTATTTCTATTTCTACTCCGTTTAATAAATCTATCTACTCTTGTATGCAAGACCTTTCATTTCATTCATAACATAAATAGTAGATAGACTAGCTAGAATAGACAAATAAAACTCATAGAAATAGTAGATAGACTAGCTAGAATCAAAATATTTTGCACAAGGACTTGCATATGACTCATAGAAATAGTAGATAGACTAGCTAGAATCAAACTTTCACTGCTGAATCTATTAAATCTATTTGAATATCGGCCACCTAGAGGCCTAGAGGAAAATATTTTGCACAAGGCCGCAAGCCTTCACTAGAAACAGTGAAAGTGTGATTCTAGCTAGTCTATCTACTATTTCTATGAGTCTTTGTAGTAAAATATAGTATTACTATTTCTATGAGTCATATGCAAGAATATAATATCGGTAGAAATAGACAATAATATCGGCCACTGCGCGTCTTTTCTAAAATGACGTCTTGCATATGACTCATAGAAATAGTAGATAGACTAGCTAGAATCAAACTTTCACTGCTGAATCTATTAAAAGTTTTAATAGATTCAAAACTTTTAATTCTTAAAGATTCAAAAGTTTTAATAGATTCAGCAGTGAAAGTTTGATAAGTTTCTAAGAATACTTAGAGTAGATAGATAGAATAGAATAGATAGAGATAATAAGTTTTCTATGAGTCATATGCAAGACGTCATTTTAGAATCTATTAAAACTTTTAATAGATTCAGCAGTGAAAGTTTGATTCTAGCTAGTCTATCTACTATTTCTATGAGTCATATGCAAGACGTCATTTTAGAAATCTATTTGAATCTAGAATCAAACTTTCACTGCTGAATCTATTAAATCTATTTGAATATCGGCCACCTAGAGGCCTAGAGGAAAATTTCCAGAATCAAAGTTTTATAAAATTTTATTTCTATGAGTTTTATTAAACTTTCTTGTATTCTAATTGATTTTAAAAACATACTATTGATTCTAGACCAGCTAGAATCAATAGTAGATAGACTAGCTAGAATCAATAAAACTTTTAATAGATTCAGCAGTGAAAGTTTGATTCTAGCTAGTCTATCTACTATTTCTATGAGTCATATGCAAGAATATAATATCGGTAGAAATAGACAATAATATCGGCCACTGCACGTCTTTTCTAAAATGACGTGTTGCATATGACTCTGTTTAATAAATGACTTTTAAAGTCATTAGAAAAAAAAAATAAAATTTTTCAGCTATGAATCTAGTAAGCAAGAGTCATATGCAAGACGTCATTTTAGAAAAGACGCGCAGTGGCCGATATTATTGTCTATTTAATAGACAATAATATCTTATACAATAAAATCAATTAGAATACAAGAAAGTTTGATTCTAGCTAGTCTATCTACTATTTCTTATCAATTTCTACTATTTCTGTTCGTGGATTTGCTTACTAGGTCAGAGATCTACTCATCTAGATCTCTAGATGAGATCTAGTCTATCTACTATTTCTATGAGTCATATGCAAGACGTCATTTTAGAAAAGACGCGCAGTGGCCGATATTATTGTCTATTTCTACGATATTATTGTCTTGCATATGACTCATAGAAATAGTAGATAGACTAGCTAGAATCAAACTTTCACTGCTGAATCTATTAAAAGTTTTATTGAAGTTTTATTAAACGGGGCGGTGTTCGTGGATTTGCTTACTAGGTCAGAGTTATGGACTTGCATATGAGAATATGCGTATGACTCATAGAAATAGAATCAAACTTTCACTGCTGAATCTATTAAAAGTTTTATTGATTCTTGCTAGTCTATCTACTATTGATTCTAGCTGGTCTAGAATCAATAGATTAGAATTCTAGAACCATATGCAAGACGTCACATACGAACTAGTGCTATTCTATTGATTCTATTAGAATCAAACAGAAAGTTTGATTCTAGATTCAAATAGATTTGAACCTATTTATTGAATAGTGAAAAAGTCTTTTCTAAAATGACGTCTTGCATATGACTCATAGAAATAGTAGATAGACTATCTAGAATCAAAATATTTTGCACAAGGACTTGCATATGAGAATATGCGTATGACTCATAGAAATAGAATCAAACTTTCACTGCTGAATCTATTAAAAGTTTTATTGATTCTAGCTAGTCTATCTACTATTGATTCTAGCTGGTCTAGAATCAATAGTAAGTTTTTAAAATCAATTAGAATACAAGAAAGTTTGATTCTAGCTAGTCTATCTACTATTTCTATGAGTCATATGCAAGACGTCATTTTAGAAAAGACGCGCAGTGGCCGATATTATTGTCTATTTAATAGACAATAATATCTTGTATATCGGAATAGTAGATAGTTTGATTCTAGCTAGTCTATCTACTATTTCTATGAGTTTTATTTGTCTATTCTAGCTAGTCTATCTACTATTTCTATGAGTCATATGCAAGACGTCATTTTAGAAAAGACGCGCAGTGGCCGATATTATTATTGTCTATTTCTATTTCTACTCCGTTTAATAAATCTATCTACTCTTGTATGCAAGACCTTTCATTTCATTCATAACATAAATAGTAGATAGACTAGCTAGAATAGACAAATAAAACTCATAGAAATAGTAGATAGACTAGCTAGAATCAAAATATTTTGCACAAGGACTTGCATATGACTCATAGAAATAGTAGATAGACTAGCTAGAATCAAACTTTCACTGCTGAATCTATTAAATCTATTTGAATATCGGCCACCTAGAGGCCTAGAGGAAAATATTTTGCACAAGGCCGCAAGCCTTCACTAGAAACAGTGAAAGTTTGATTCTAGCTAGTCTATCTACTATTTCTATGAGTCTTTGTAGTAAAATATTGTAGTACTATTTCTATGAGTCATATGCAAGAATATAATATCGGTAGAAATAGACAATAATATCGGCCACTGCGCGTCTTTTCTAAAATGACGTCTTGCATATGACTCATAGAAATAGTAGATAGACTAGCTAGAATCAAATTTTCACTGCTGAATCTATTAAAAGTTTTAATAGATTCAAAACTTTTAATTCTTAAAGATTCAAAACTTTTAATAGATTCAGCAGTGAAAGTTTGATAAGTTTCTAAGAATACTTAGAGTAGATAGATAGAATAGAATAGATAGAGATAATAAGTTTTCTATGAGTCATATGCAAGACGTCATTTTAGAATCTATTAAAACTTTTAATAGATTCAGCAGTGAAAGTTTAATTCTAGCTCGTCTATCTACTATTTCTATGAGTCATATGCAAGACGTCATTTTAGAAATCTATTTGAATCTAGAATCAAACTTTCACTGCTGAATCTATTAAATCTATTTGAATATCGGCCACCTAGAGGCCTAGAGGAAAATGTCCAGAATCAAAGTTTTATAAAATTTTATTTCTATGAGTTTTATTAAACTTTCTTGTATTCTAATTGATTTTAAAAACTTACTATTGATTCTAGACCAGCTAGAATCAATAGTAGATAGACTAGCTAGAATCAATAAAACTTTTAATAGATTCAGCAGAGAAAGTTTGATTCTAGCTGGTCTATCTACTATTTCTATGAGTCATATGCAAGAATATAATATCGGTAGAAATAGACAATAATATCGGCCACTGCGCGTCTTTTCTAAAATGACGTCTTGCATATTACTCCGTTTAATAAATGACTTTTAAAGTCATTAGAAAAAAAAATAAAATTTTTTCAGCTATGAATCTAGTAAGCAAGAGTCATATGCAAGACGTCATTTTAGAAAAGACGCGCAGTGGCCGATATTATTGTCTATTTAATAGACAATAATATCTTATACAATAAAATCAATTAGAATACAAGAAAGTTTGATTCTAGCTAGTCTATCTACTATTTCTTATCATTTCTACTATTTCTGTTCGTGGATTTGCTTACTAGGTCAGTGATTTACTCATCTAGATCTCTAGATGAGATCTAGTCTATCTAATATTTCTATGAGTCATATGCAAGACGTCATTTTTAGAAAAGACGCGCAGTGGCCGATATTATTGTCTATTTCTACGATATTATTGTCTTGCATATGACTCATAGAAATAGTAGATAGACTAGCTAGAATCAAACTTTCACTGCTGAATCTATTAAAAGTTTTATTGAAGTTTTATTAAACGGGGCGGTGTTCGTGGATTTGCTTACTAGGTCAGAGTTATGGACTTGCATATGAGAATATGCGTATGACTCATAGAAATAGAATCAAACTTTCACTGCTGAATCTATTAAAGTTTTATTGATTCTTGCTAGTCTATCTACTTTTGATTCTAGCTGGTCTAGAATCAATAGATTAGAATTCTAGAACCATATGCAAGACGTCACATACGAACTAGTGCTATTCTATTGATTCTATTAGAATCAAACAGAAAGTTTGATTCTAGATTCAAATAGATTTGAATCTATTTATTGAATAGTGAAAAAGTCTTTTCTAAAATGACGTCTTGCATATGACTCATAGAAATAGTAGATAGACTAGCTAGAATCAAAATATTTTGCACAAGGACTTGCATATGAGAATATGCGTATGACTCATAGAAATAGAATCAAACTTTCACTGCTGAATCTATTAAAAGTTTTATTGATTCTAGCTAGTCTATCTACTATTGATTCTAGCTGGTCTAGAATCAATAGTAAGTTTTAAAATCAATTAGAATATAAGAAAGTTTGATTCTAGCTAGTCTATCTACTATTTCTATGAGTCATATGCAAGACGTCATTTTAGAAAAGACGCGCAGTGGCCGATATTATTGTCTATTTAATAGACAATATATCTTGTATATCGGAATAGTAGATAGTTTGATTCTAGCTAGTCTATCTACTATCTCTATGAGTCATATGCAAGACGTCATTTTAGAAAAGACGCGCAGTGGCCGATATTATTGTCTATTTCTATTTCTACTCCGTTTAATAAATCTATCTACTCTTGTATGCAAGACCTTTCATTTCATTCATAACATAAATAGTAGATAGACTAGCTAGAATAGACAAATAAAACTCATAGAAATAGTACATAGACTAGCTAGAATCAAAATATTTTGCACAAGGTCTTGCATATGACTCATAGAAATAGTAGATAGACTAGCTAGAATCAAACTTTCACTGCTGAATCTATTAAATCTATTTGAATATCGGCCACCTAGAGGCCTAGAGGAAAATATTTTGCACCAGGCCGCAAGCCTTCACTAGAAACAGTGAAAGTTTGATTCTAGCTAGTCTATCTACTATTTCTATGAGTCTTTGTAGTAAAATATTGTAGTACTATTTCTATGAGTCATATGCAAGAATATAATATCGGTAGAAATAGACAATAATATCGGCCACTGCGCGTCTTTTCTAAAATGACGTCTTGCATATGACTCATAGAAATAGTAGATAGACTAGCTAGAATCAAACTTTCACTGCTGAATCTATTAAAAGTTTTAATAGATTCAAACCTTTTAATTCTTAAAGATTCAAAACTTTTAATAGATTCAGCAGTGAAAGTTTGATAAGTTTCTAAGAATACTTAGGAGTAGATAGATAGAATAGAATAGATAGAGATAATAAGTTTTCTATGAGTCATATGCAAGACGTCATTTTAGAATCTATTTAAACTTTTAATAGATTCAGCAGTGAAAGTTTGATTCTAGCTAGTCTATCTAATTCTATGAGTCATATGCAAGACATCATTTTAGAAATCTATTTGAATCTAGAATCAAACTTTCACTGCTGAATCTATTAAATCTATTTGAATATCGGCCACCTAGAGGCCTAGAGGAAAATGTCCAGAATCAAAGTTTTATAAAATTTTATTTCTATGAGTTTTATTAAACTTTCTTGTATTCTAATTGATTTTAAAAACTTACTATTGATTCTAGACCAGCTAGAATCAATAGTAGATAGACTAGCTAGAATCAATAAAACTTTTAATAGATTCAGCAGTGAAAGTTTGATTCTAGCTAGTCTATCTACTATTTCTATGAGTCATATGCAAGAATATAATATCGGTAGAAATAGACAATAATATCGGCCACTGCGCGTCTTTTCTAAAATGACGTCTTGCATATGACTCCGTTTAATAAATGACTTTTAAAGTCATTAGAAAAAAAAATAAAATTTTTTCAGCTATGAATCTAGTAAGCAAGAGTCATATGCAAGACGTCATTTTAGAAAAGACGCGCAGTGGCCGATATTATTGTCTATTTAATAGACAATAATATCTTACACAATAAAATCAATTAGAATACAAGAAAGTTTGATTCTAGCTAGTCTATCTACTATTTCTTATCAATTTCTACTATTTCTGTTCGTGGATTTGCTTACTAGGTCAGAGATCTACTCATCTAGATCTCTAGATGAGATCTAGTCTATCTACTATTTCTATGAGTCATATGCAAGACGTCATTTTAGAAAAGACGCGCAGTGGCCGATATTATTGTCTATTTCTACGATATTATTGTCTTGCATATGACTCATAGAAATAGTAGATAGACTAGCTAGAATCAAACTTTCACTGCTGAATCTATTAAAAGTTTTATTGAAGTTTTATTAAACGGGGCGGTGTTCGTGGATTTGCTTACTAGGTCAGAGTTATGGACTTGCATATGAGAATATGCGTATGACTCATAAAAATAGAATCAAACTTTCACTGCTGAATCTATTAAAAGTTTTATTGATTCTTCCTAGTCTATCTACTATTGATTCTGGATGGTCTAGAATCAATAGATTAGAATTCTAGAACCATATGCAAGACGTCACATACGAACTAGTGCTATTCTATTGATTCTATTAGAATCAAACAGAAAGTTTGATTCTAGATTCAAATAGATTTGAATCTATTTATTGAATTGTGAAAAAGTCTTTTCTAAAATGACGTCTTGCATATGACTCATAGAAATAGTAGATAGACTAGCTAGAATCAAAATATTTTGCACAAGGACTTGCATATGAGAATATGCGTATGACTCATAGAAATAGAATCAAACTTTCACTGCTGAATCTATTAAAAGTTTTATTGATTCTAGCTAGTCTATCTACTATTGATTCTAGCTGGTCTAGAATCAATAGTAAGTTTTTAAAATCAATTAGAATACAAGAAAGTTTGATTCTAGCTAGTCTATCTACTATTTCTATGAGTCATATGCAAGACGTCATTTTAGAAAAGACGCGCAGTGGCCGATATTATTGTCTATTTAATAGACAATAATATCTTGTATATCGGAATAGTAGATAGTTTGATTCTAGCTAGTCTATCTACTATTTCTATGAGTCATATGCAAGACGTCATTTAGAAAAGACGCGCAGTGGCCGATATTATTGTCTATTTCTATTTCTACTCCGTTTAATAAATCTATCTACTCTTGTATGCAAGACCTTTCATTTCATTCATAACATAAATAGTAGATAGACTAGCTAGAATAGACAAATAAAACTCATAGAAATAGTAGATAGACTAGCTAGAATCAAAATATTTTGCACAAGGACTTGCATATGACTCATAGAAATAGTAGATAGACTAGCTAGAATCAAACTTTCACTGCTGAATCTATTAAATCTATTTGAATATCGGCCACCTAGAGGCCTAGAGGAAAATATTTTGCACAAGGCCGCAAGCCTTCACTAGAAACAGTGAAAGTTTGATTCTAGCTAGTCTATCTACTATTTCTATGAGTGTTTGTAGTAAAATATTGTAGTACTATTTCTATGAGTCATATGCAAGAATATAATATCGGTAGAAATAGACAATAATATCGGCCACTGCGCGTCTTTTCTAAATGACGTCTTGCATATGACTCATAGAAATAGTAGATAGACTAGCTAGAATCAAACTTTCACTGCTGAATCTATTAAAAGTTTTAATAGATTCAAAACTTTTAATTCTTAAAGATTCAAAACTTTTAATAGATTCAGCAGTGAAAGTTTGATGAGTTTCTAAGAATACTTAGAGTAGATAGATAGAATAGAATAGATAGAGATAATAAGTTTTCTATGAGTCATATGCAAGACGTCATTTAGAATCTATAAAACTTTTATAGATTCAGCAGTGAAAGTTTGATTCTAGCTAGTCTATCTATTTCTATGAGTCATATGCAAGACGTAATTTTAGAAATCTATTTGAATCTAGAATCAAACTTTCACTGCTGAATCTATTAAATCTATTTGAATATCGGCCACCTAGAGGCCTAGAGGAAAATGTCCAGAATCAAAGTTTTATAAAATTTTATTTCTATGAGTTTTATTAAACTTTCTTGTATTCTAATTGATTTTAAAAACTTACTATTGATTCTAGACCAGCTAGAATCAATAGTAGATAGACTAGCTAGAATCAATAAAACTTTAATAGATTCAGCAGTGAAAGTTTTATTCTAGCTAGTCTATCTACTATTTCTATGAGTCATATTCAAGAATATAATATCGGTAGAAATAGACAATAATATCGGCCACTGCGCGTCTTTTCTAAAATGACGTCTTGCATATGACTCCGTTTAATAAATGACTTTTAAAGTCATTAGAAAAAAAAAATTAAATTTTTTCAGCTATGAATCTAGTAAGCAAGAGTCATATGCAAGACGTCATTTTAGAAAAGACGCGCAGTGGCCGATATTATTGTCTATTTAATAGACAATAATATCTTATACAATAAAATCAATTAGAATACAAGAAAGTTTGATTCTAGCTAGTCTATCTACTATTTCTTATCAATTTCTACTATTTCTGTTCGTGGATTTGCTTACTAGGTCAGAGATCTACTCATCTAGATCTCTAGATGAGATCTAGTCTATCTACTATTTCTATGAGTCATATGCAAGACGTCATTTTAGAAAGACGCGCAGTGGCCGATATTATTGTCTATTTCTACGATATTATTGTCTTGCATATGACTCATAGAAATAGTAGATAGACTAGCTAGAATCAAACTTTCACTGCTGAATCTATTAAAAGTTTTATTGAAGTTTTATTAAACGGGGCGGTGTTTGTGGATTTGCTTACTAGGTCAGAGTTATGGACTTGCATATGAGAATATGCGTATGACTCATAGAAATAGAATCAAACTTTCACTGCTGAATCTATTAAAAGTTTTATTGATTCTTGCTAGTCTATCTACTATGATTCTAGCTGGTCTAGAATCAATAGATTAGAATTATAGAACCATATGCAAGACGTCACATACGAACTAGTGCTATTCTATTGATTCTATTAGAATCAAACAGAAAGTTTGATTCTAGATTCAAATAGATTTAAAACTATTTATTGAATAGTGAAAAAGTCTTTTCTAAAATGAAGTCTTGCATATGACTCATAGAAATAGTAGATAGACTAGCTAGAATCAAAATATTTTGCACAAGGACTTGCATATGAGAATATGCGTATGACTCATAGAAATAGAATCAAACTTTCACTGCTGAATCTATTAAAAGTTTTATTGATTCTAGCTAGTCTATCTACTATTGATTCTAGCTGGTCTAGAATCAATAGTAAGTTTTTAAAATCAATTAGAATACAAGAAAGTTTGATTCTAGCTAGTCTATCTACTATTTCTATGAGTCATATGCAAGACGTCATTTAGAAAAGACGCGCAGTGGCCGATATTATTGTCTATTTAATAGACAATAATATCTTGTATATCGGAATAGTAGATAGTTTGATTCTAGCTAGTCTATCTACTATTTCTATGAGTTTTATTTGTCTATTCTAGCTAGTCTATCTACTATTTCTATGAGTCATATGCAAGACGTCATTTTAGAAAAGACGCGCAGTGGCCGATATTATTGTCTATTTCTATTTCTACTCCGTTTAATAAATCTATCTACTCTTGTATGCAAGACCTTTCATTTCATTCATAACATAAATAGTAGATAGACTAGCTAGAATAGACAAATAAAACTCATAGAAATAGTAGATAGACTAGCTAGAATCAAAATATTTTGCACAAGGACTTGCATATGACTCATAGAAATAGTAGATAGACTAGCTAGAATCAAACTTTCACTGCTGAATCTATTAAATCTATTTGAATATCGGCCACCTAGAGGCCTAGAGGAAAATATTTTGCACAAGGCCGCAAGCCTTCACTAGAAACAGTGAAAGTTTGATTCTAGCTAGTCTATCTACTATTTCTATGAGTCTTTGTAGTAAAATATTGTAGTACTATTTCTATGAGTCATATGCAAGAATATAATATCGGTAGAAATAGACAATAATATCGGCCACTGCGCGTCTTTTCTAAAATGACGTCTTGCATATGACTCATAGAAATAGTAGATAGACTAGCTAGAATCAAACTTTCACTGCTGAATCTATTAAAAGTTTTAATAGATTCAAAACTTTTAATTCTTAAAGATTCAAAACTTTTAATAGATTCAGCAGTGAAAGTTTGATAAGTTTCTAAGAATACTTAGAGTAGATAGATAGAATAGAATAGATAGAGATAATAAGTTTTCAATGAGTCGTATGCAAGACGTCATTTTAGAATCTATTAAAACTTTTAATAGATTCAGCAGTGAAAGTTTGATTCTAGCTAGTCTATCTACTATTTCTATGAGTCATATGCAAGACGTCATTTTAGAAATCTATTTGAATCTAGAATCAAACTTTCACTGCTGGATCTATTAAATCTATTTGAATATCGGCCACCTAGAGGCCTAGAGGAAAATGTCCAGAATCAAAGTTTAAAAAAAAAATTTTCTATGAGTTTTATTAAACTTTCTTGTATTCTAATTGATTTTAAAAACTTACTATTGATTCTAGACCAGCTAGAATCAATAGTAGATAGACTAGCTAGAATCAATAAAACTTTTAATAGATTCAGCAGTGAAAGTTTGATTCTAGCTAGTCTATCTACTATTTCTATGAGTCATATGCAAGAATATAATATCGGTAGAAATAGACAATAATATCGGCCACTGCGCCTCTTTTCTAAAATGACGTCTTGCATATGACTCCGTTTAATAAATGACTTTTAAAGTCATTAGAAAAAAAAATAAAATTTTTTCAGCTATGAATCTAGTAAGCAAGAGTCTTATGCAAGACGTCATTTTAGAAAAGACGCGCAGTGGCCGATATTATTGTCTATTTAATAGACAATAATATCTTATACAATAAAATCAATTAGAATACAAGAAAGTTTGATTCTAGCTAGTCTCGCTACTATTTCTTATCAATTTCTACTATTTCAGTTCGTGTATTTGCTTACTAGGTCAGAGATCTACTCATCTAGATCTCTAGATGAGATCTAGTCTATCTACTATTTCTATGAGTCATATGCAAGACGTCATTTTAGAAAAGACGCGCAGTGGCCGATATTATTGTCTATTTCTACGATATTATTGTCTTGCATTAGACTCATAGAAATAGTAGATAGACTAGCTAGAATCAAACTTTCACTGCTGAATCTATTAAAAGTTTTATTGAAGTTTTATTAAACGGGGCGGTGTTCGTGGATTTGCTTACTAGGTCAGAGTTATGGACTTGCATATGAGAATATGCGTATGACTCATAGAAATAGAATCAAACTTTCACTGCTGAATCTATTAAAAGTTTTATTGATTCTTGCTAGTCTATCTACTATTGATTCTAGCTGGTCTAGAATCAATAGATTAGAATTCTAGAACCATATGCAAGACGTCACATACGAACTAGTGCTATTCTATTGATTCTATTAGAATCAAACAGAAAGTTTGATTCTAGATTCAAATAGATTTGAATCTATTTATTGAATAGTGAAAAAGTCTTTTCTAAAATGACGTCTTGCATATGACTCATAGAAATAGTAGATAGACTAGCTAGAATCAAAATATTTTGCACAAGGACTTGCATATGAGAATATGCGTATAACTCATAGAAATAGAATCAAACTTTCACTGCTGAATCTATTAAAACTTTTATTGATTCTAGCTAGTCTATCTACTATTGATTCTAGCTGGTCTAGAATCAATTGTAAGTTTTTAAAATCAATTAGAATACAAGAAAGTTTGATTCTAGCTAGTCTATCTACTATTTCTATGAGTCATATGCAAGACGTCATTTTAGAAAAGACGCGCAGTGGCCGATATTATTGTCTATTTAATAGACAATAATATCTTGTATATCGGAATAGTAGATACTTTGATTCTAGCTAGTCTATCTACTATTTCTATGAGTTTTATTTGTCTATTCTAGCTAGTCTATCTACTATTTCTATGAGTCATATGCAAGACGTCATTTTAGAAAAGACGCGCAGTGGCCGATATTATTGTCTATTTCTATTTCTACTCCGTTTAATAAATCTATCTACTCTTGTATGCAAGACCTTTCATTTCATTCATAACATAAATAGTAGATAGACTAGCTAGAATAGACAAATAAAACTCATAGAAATAGTAGATAGACTAGCTAGAATCAAAATATTTTGCACAAGGACTTGCATATGACTCATAGAAATAGTAGATAGACTAGCTAGAATCAAACTTTCACTGCTGAATCTATTAAATCTATTTGAATATCGGCCACCTAGAGGCCTAGAGGAAAATATTTTGCACAAGGCCGCAAGCCTTCACTAGAAACAGTGAAAGTTTGATTCTAGCTAGTCTATCTACTATTTCTATGAGTCTTTGTAGTAAAATATTGTAGTACTATTTCTATGAGTCATATGCAAGAATATAATATCGGTAGAAATAGACAATAATAACGGCCACTGCGCGTCTTTTCTAAAATGACGTCTTGCATATGACTCATAGAAATAGTAGATAGACTAGCTAGAATCAAACTTTCACTGCTGAATCTATTAAAAGTTTTAATAGATTCAAAACTTTTAATTCTTAAAGATTCAAAACTTTTAATAGATTCAACAGTGAAAGTTTGATAAGTTTCTAAGAATACTTAGAGTAGATAGATAGAATAGAATAGATAGAGATAATAAGTTTTCTATGAGTCATATGCAAGACGTCATTTTAGAATCTATTAAAACTTTTAATAGATTCAGCAGTGAAAGTTTGATTCTAGCTAGTCTATCTACTATTTCTCTGAGTCATATGCAAGACGTCATTTTAGAAATCTATTTGAATCTAGAATCAAAATTTCACTGCTGAATCTATTAAATCTATTTGAATATCGGCCACCTAGAGGCCTAGAGGAAAATGTCCAGAATCAAAATTTTATAAAATTTTATTTCTATGAGTTTTATTAAACTTTCTTGTATTCTAATTGATTTTAAAAACTTACTATTGATTCTAGACCAGCTAGAATCAATAGTAGATAGACTAGCTAGAATCAATAAAACTTTTAATAGATTCAGCAGTGAAAGTTTGATTCTAGCTAGTCTATCTACTATTTCTATGAGTCATATGCAAGAATATAATATCGGTAGAAATAGACAATAATATCGGCCACTGCGCGTCTTTTCTAAAATGACGTCTTGCATATGACTCCGTTTAATAAATGACTTTTAAAGTCATTAGAAAAAAAAATAAAATTTTTTCAGCTATGAATCTAATAAGCAAGAGTCATATGCAAGACGTCATTTTAGAAAAGACGCGCAGTGGCCGATATTATTGTCTATTTAATAGACAATAATATCTTATACAATAAAATCAATTAGAATACAAGAAAGTTTGATTCTAGCTAGTCTATCTACTATTTCTTATCAATTTCTACTATTTTTGTTCGTGGATTTGCTTAGTAGGTCAGAGATCTACTCATCTAGATCTCTAGATGAGATCTAGTCTATCTACTATTTCAATGAGTCATATGCAAGACGTCATTTTAGAAAAGACGCGCAGTGGCCGATATTATTGTCTATTTCTACGATATTATTGTCTTGCATATGACTCATAGAAATAGTAGATAGACTAGCTAGAATCAAACTTTCACTGCTGAATCTATTAAAAGTTTTATTGAAGTTTTATTAAACGGGGCGGTGTTCGTGGATTTGCTTACTAGGTCAGAGTTATGGACTTGCATATGAGAATATGCGTATGACTCATAGAAATAGAATCAAACTTTCACTGCTGAATCTATTAAAAGTTTTATTGATTCTTGCTAGTCTATCTACTATTGATTCTAGCTGGTCTAGAATTAATAGATTAGAATTCTAGAACCATATGCAAGACGTCACATACGAACTAGTACTATTCTATTGATTCTATTAGAATCAAACAGAAAGTTTGATTCTAGATTCAAATAGATTTGAATCTATTTATTGAATAGTGAAAAAGTCTTTTCTAAAATGACGTCTTGCATATGACTCATAGAAATAGTAGATAGACTAGCTAGAATCAAAATATTTTGCACAAGGACTTGCATATGAGAATATGCGTATGACTCATAGAAATAGAATCAAACTTTCACTGCTGAATCTATTGAAAGTTTTATTGATTCTAGCTAGTCTATCTACTATTGATTCTAGCTGGTCTAGAATCAATAGTAAGTTTTTAAAATCAATTAGAATACAAGAAAGTTTGATTCTAGCTAGTCTATCTACTATTTCTATGAGTCATATGCAAGACGTCATTTTAGAAAAGACGCGCAGTGGCCGATATTATTGTCTATTTAATAGACAATAATATCTTGTATATCGGAATAGTAGATAGTTTGATTCTAGCTAGTCTATCTACTATTTCTATGAGTTTTATTTGTCTATTCTAGCTAGTCTATCTACTATTTCTATGAGTCATATGCAAGACGTCATTTTAGAAAAGACGCGCAGTGGCCGATATTATTGTCTATTTCTATTTCTACTCCGTTTAATAAATCTATCTACTCTTGTATGCAAGACCTTTCATTTCATTCATAACATAAATAGTAGATAGACTAGCTAGAATAGACAAATAAAACTCATAGAAATAGTAGATAGACTAGCTAGAATCAAAATATTTTGCACAAGGACTTGCATATGACTCATAGAAATAGTAGATAGACTAGCTAGAATCAAACTTTTCACTGCTGAATCTATTAAATCTATTTGAATATCGGCCACCTAGAGGCCTAGAGGAAAATATTTTGCACAAGGCCGCAAGCCTTCACTAGAAACAGTGAAAGTTTGATTCTAGCTAGTCTATCTACTATTTCTATGAGTCTTTGTAGTAAAATATTGTAGTACTATTTCTATGAGTCATAGGCAAGAATATAATATCGGTAGAAATAGACAATAATATCGGCCACTGCGCGTCTTTTCTAAAATGACGTCTTGCATATGACTCATAGAAATAGTAGATAGACTAGCTAGAATCAAACTTTCACTGCTGAATCTATTAAAAGTTTTAATAGATTCAAAACTTTTAATTCTTAAAGATTCAAAACTTTTAATAGATTCAGCAGTGAAAGTTTGATAAGTTTCTAAGAATACTTAGAGTAGATAGATAGAATAGAATAGATAGAGATAATAAGTTTTCTATGAGTCATATGCAAGACGTCATTTTAGAATCTATTAAAACTTTTAATAGATTCAGCAGTGAAAGTTTGATTCTAGCTAGTCTATCTACTATTTCTATGAGTCATATGCAAGACGTCATTTTAGAAATCTATTTGAATCTAGAATCAAACTTTCACTGCTGAATCTATTAAATCTATTTGAATATCGGCCACCTAGAGGCCTAGAGGAAAATGTCCAGAATCAAAGTTTTATAAAATTTTATTTCTATGAGTTTTATTAAACTTTCTTGTATTCTAATTGATTTTAAAAACTTACTATTGATTCTAGACCAGCTAGAATCAATAGTAGATAGACTAGCTAGAATCAATAAAACTTTTAATAGATTCAGCAGTGAAAGTTTGATTCTAGCTAGTCTATCTACTTTTTCTATGAGTCATATGCAAGAATATAATTTCGGTAGAAATAGACAATAATATCGGCCACTGCGCGTCTTTTCTAAAATGACGTCTTGCATATGACTCCGTTTAATAAATGACTTTTAAAGTCATTAGAAAAAAAAAAAAAATTTTCAGCTATGAATCTAGTAAGCAAGAGTCATATGCAAGACGTCATTTTAGAAAAGACGCGCAGTGGCCGATATTATTGTCTATTTAATAGACAATAATATCTTATACAATAAAATCAATTAGAATACAAGAAAGTTTGATTCTAGCTAGTCTATCTACTATTTCTTATCAATTTCTACTATTTCTGTTCGTGGATTTGCTTACTAGGTCAGAGATCTACTCATCTAGATCTCTAGATGAGATCTAGTCTATCTACTATTTCTATGAGTCATATGCAAGACGTCATTTTAGAAAAGACGCGCAGTGGCCGATATTATTGTCTATTTCTACGATATTATTGTCTTGCATATGACTCATAGAAATAGTAGATAGACTAGCTAGAATCAAACTTTCACTGCTGAATCTATTAAAAGTTTTATTGAAGTTTTATTAAACGGGGCGGTGTTCGTGGATTTGCTTACTAGGTCAGAGTTATGGACTTGCATATGAGAATATGCGTATGACTCATAGAAATAGAATCAAACTTTCACTGCTGAATCTATTAAAAGTTTTATTGATTCTTGCTAGTCTATCTACTATTGATTCTAGCTGGTCTAGAATCAATAGATTAGAATTCTAGAACCATATGCAAGACGTCACATACGAACTAGTGCTATTCTATTGATTCTATTAGAATCAAACAGAAAGTTTGATTCTAGATTCAAATAGATTTCAATCTATTTATTGAATAGTGAAAAAGTATTTTCTAAAATGACGTCTTGCATATGACTCATAGAAATAGTAGATAGACTAGCTAGAATCAAAATATTTTGCACAAGGACTTGCATATGAGAATATGCGTATGACTCATAGAAATAGAATCAAACTTTCACTGCTGAATCTATTAAAAGTTTTATTGATTCTAGCTAGTCTATCTACTATTGATTCTAGCTGGTCTAGAATCAATAGTAAGTTTTTAAAATCAATTAGAATACAAGAAAGTTTGATTCTAGCTAGTCTATCTACTATTTCTATGAGTCATATGCAAGACGTCATTTTAGAAAAGACGCGCAGTGGCCGATATTAT
The DNA here is from genome assembly GCF_032884065.1 of Artemia franciscana. Lineage (NCBI taxonomy): Eukaryota > Metazoa > Arthropoda > Branchiopoda > Anostraca > Artemiidae > Artemia > Artemia franciscana. The sequence continues at coordinate 24,202 of NW_027063173.1, read as the reverse complement.
TGTCTATTTCTATTTCTACTCCGTTTAATAAATCTATCTACTCTTGTATGCAAGACCTTTCATTTCATTCATAACATAAATAGTAGATAGACTAGCTAGAATAGACAAATAAAACTCATAGAAATAGTAGATAGACTAGCTAGAATCAAAATATTTTGCACAAGGACTTGCATATGACTCATAGAAATAGTAGATAGACTAGCTAGAATCAAACTTTCACTGCTGAATCTATTAAATCTATTTGAATATCGGCCACCTAGAGGCCTAGAGGAAAATATTTTGCACAAGGCCGCAAGCCTTCACTAGAAACAGTGAAAGTTTGATTCTAGCTAGTCTATCTACTATTTCTATGAGTCTTTATAGTAAAATATTGTAGTACTATTTCTATGAGTCATATGCAAGAATATAATATCGGTAGAAATAGACAATAATATCGGCCACTGCGCGTCTTTTCTAAAATGACGTCTTGCATATGACTCATAGGAATAGTAGATAGACTAGCTAGAATCAAACTTTCACTGCTGAATCTATTAAAAGTTTTAATAGATTCAAAACTTTTAATTCTTAAAGATTCAAAACTTTTAATAGATTCAGCAGTGAAAGTTTGATAAGTTTCTAAGAATACTTGGAGTAGATAGATAGAATAGAATAGATAGAGATAATAAGTTTTCTATGAGTCATATGCAAGACGTCATTTTAGAATCTATTAAAACTTTTAATAGATTCAGCAGTGAAAGTTTGATTCTAGCTAGTCTATCTACTATTTCTATGAGTCATATGCAAGACGTCATTTTAGAAATCTATTTGAATCTAGAATCAAACTTTCACTGCTGAATCTATTAGATCTATTTGAATATCGGCCACCTAGAGGCCTAGAGGAAAATGTCCAGAATCAAAGTTTTATAAAATTTTATTTCTATGAGTTTTATTAAACTTTCTTGTATTCTAATTGATTTTCAAAACTTACTATTGATTTTAGACCAGCTAGAATCAATAGTAGATAGACTAGCTAGAATCAATAAAACTTTTAATAGATTCAGCAGTGAAAGTTTGATTCTAGCTAGTCTATCTACTATTTCTATGAGTCATATGCAAGAATATAATATCGGTAGAAATAGACAATAATATCGGCCACTGCGCGTCTTTTCTAAAATGACGTCTTGCATATGACTCCGTTTAATAAATGACTTTTAAAGTCATTAGAAAAAAAAATAAAATTTTTTCAGCTATGAATCTAGTAAGCAAGAGTCATATGCAAGACGTCATTTTAGAAAAGACGCGCAGTGGCCGATATTATTGTCTATTTAATAGACAATAATATCTTATACAATAAAATCAATTAGAATACAAGAAAGTTTGATTCTAGCTAGTCTATCTACTATTTCTTATCAATTTCTACTATTTTTATTCGTGGATTTGCTTACTAGGTCAGAGATCTACTCATCTAGATCTCTAGATGAGATCTAGTCTATCTACTATTTCTATGAGTCATATGCAAGACGTCATTTTAGAAAAGACGCGCAGTGGCCGATATTATTGTCTATTTCTACGATATTATTGTCTTGCATATGACTCATAGAAATAGTAGATAGACTAGCTAGAATCAAACTTTCACTGCTGAATCTATTAAAAGTTTTATTGAAGTTTTATTAAAAGGGGCGGTGTTCGTGGATTTGCTTACTAGGTCAGAGTTATGGACTTGCATATGAGAATATGCGTATGACTCATAGAAATAGAATCAAACTTTCACTGCTGAATCTATTAAAAGTTTTATTGATTCTTGCTAGTCTATCTACTATTGATTCTAGCTGGTCTAGAATCAATAGATTAGAATTCTAGAACCATATGCAAGACGTCACATACGAACTAGTGCTATTCTATTGATTCTATTAGAATCAAACAGAAAGTTTGATTCTAGATTCAAATAGATTTGAATCTATTTATTGAATAGTGAAAAAGTCTTTTCTAAAATGACGTCTTGCATATGACTCATAGAAATAGTAGATAGACTAGCTAGAATCAAAATATTTTGCACAAGGACTTGCATATGAGAATATGCGTATGACTCATAGAAATAGAATCAAACTTTCACTGCTGAATCTATTAAAAGTTTTATTGATTCTAGCTAGTCTATCTACTATTGATTCTAGCTGGTCTAAAATCAATAGTAAGTTTTTAAAATCAATTAGAATACAAGAAAGTTTGATTCTAGCTAGTCTATCTACTATTTCTATGAGTCATATGCAAGACGTCATTTTAGAAAAGACACGCAGTGGCCGATATTATTGTCTATTTAATAGACAATAATATCTTGTATATCGGAATAGTAGATAGTTTGATTCTAGCTAGTCTATCTACTATTTCTATGAGTTTTATTTGTCTATTCTAGCTAGTCTATCTACTATTTCTATGAGTCATATGCAAGACGTCATTTTAGAAAAGACGCGCAGTGGCCGATATTATTGTCTATTTCTATTTCTACTCCGTTTAATAAATCTATCTACTCTTGTATGCAAGACCTTTCATTTCATTCATAACATAAATAGTAGATAGACTAGCTAGAATAGACAAATAAAACTCATAGAAATAGTAGATCGACTAGCTAGAATCAAAATATTTTGCACAAGGACTTGCATATGACTCATAGAAATAGTAGATAGACTAGCTAGAATCAAACTTTCACTGCTGAATCTATTAAATCTATTTGAATATCGGCCACCTAGAGGCCTAGAGGAAAATATTTTGCACAAGGCCGCAAGCCTTCACTAGAAACAGTGAAAGTTTGATTCTAGCTAGTCTATCTACTATTTCTATGAGTCTTTGTAGTAAAATATTGTAGTACTATTTCTATGAGTCATATGCAAGAATATAATATCGGTAGAAATAGACAATAATATCGGCCACTGCGCGTCTTTTCTAAAATGACGTCTTGCATATGACTCATAGAAATAGTAGATAGACTAGCTAGAATCAAACTTTCACTGCTGAATCTATTAAAAGTTTTAGTAGATTCAAAACTTTTAATTCTTAAAGATTCAAAACTTTTAATAGATTCAGCAGTGAAAGTTTGATGAGTTTCTAAGAATACTTAGAGTAGATAGATAGAATAGAATAGATAGAGATAATAAGTTTTCTATGAGTCATATGCAAGACGTCATTTTAGAATCTATTAAAACTTTTAATAGATTCAGCAGTGAAAGTTTGATTCTAGCTAGTCTATCTACTATTTCTATGAGTCATATGCAAGACGTCATTTTAGAAATTTATTTGAATCTAGAATCAAACTTTCACTGCTGAATCTATTAAATCTATTTGAATATCGGCCACCTAGAGGCCTAGAGGAAAATGTCCAGAATCAAAGTTTTATAAAATTTTATTTCTATGAGTTTTATTAAACTTTCTTGTATTCTAATTCATTTTAAAAACTTACTATTGATTCTAGACCAGCTAGAATCAATAGTAGATAGACTAGCTAGAATCAATAAAACTTTTAATAGATTCAGCAGTGAAAGTTTGATTCTAGCTCGTCTATCTACTATTTCTATGAGTCACATGCAAGAATATAATATCGGTAGAAATAGACAATAATATCGGCCACTGCGCGTCTTTTCTAAAATGACGTCTTGCATATGACTCCGTTTAATAAATGACTTTTAAAGTCATTAGAAAAAAAAATAAATTTTTTTCAGCTATGAATCTAGTAAGCAAGAGTCATATGCAAGACATCATTTTAGAAAAGACGCGCAGTGGCCGATATTATTGTCTATTTAATAGACAATAATATCTTATACAATAAAATCAATTAGAATACAAGAAAGTTTGATTCTAGCTAGTCTATCTACTATTTCTTATCAATTTCTACTATTTCTGTTCGTGGATTTGCTTACTAGATCAGAGATCTACTCATCTAGATCTCTAGATGAGATCTAGTCTATCTACTATTTCTATGAGTCATATGCAAGACGTCATTTTAGAAAAGACGCGCAGTGGCCGATATTATTGTCTATTTTTACGATATTATTGTCTTGCATATGACTCATAGAAATAGTAGATAGACTAGCAAGAATCAAACTTTCACTGCTGAATCTATTAAAAGTTTTATTGAAGTTTTATTAAACGGGGCGGTGTTCGTGGATTTGCTTACTAGGTCAGAGTTATGGACTTGCATATGAGAATATGCGTATGACTCATAGAAATAGAATCAAACTTTCACTGCTGAATCTATTAAAAGTTTTATTGATTCTTGCTAGTCTATCTACTATTGATTCTAGCTGGTCTAGAATCAATAGATTAGAATTCTAGAACCATATGCAAGACGTCACATACGAACTAGTGCTATTCTATTGATTCTATTAGAATCAAACAGAAAGTTTGATTCTAGATTCAAATAGATTTGAATCTATTCATTGAATAGTGAAAAAGTCTTTTCTAAAATGACGTCTTGCATATGACTCATAGAAATAGTAGATAGACTAGCTAGAATCAAAATATTTTGCACAAGGACTTGCATATGAGAATATGCGTATGACTCTTAGAAATACAATCAAACTTTCACTGCTGAATCTATTAAAAGTTTTATTGATTCTAGCTAGTCTATCCACTATTGATTCTAGCTGGTCTAGAATCAATAGTAAGTTTTTAAAATCAATTAGAATACAAGAAAGTTTGATTCTAGCTAGTCTATCTACTATTTCTATGAGTCATATGCAAGACGTCATTTTAGAAAAGACGCGCAGTGGCCGATATTATTGTCTATTTAATAGACAATGATATCTTGTATATCGGAATAGTAGATAGTTTGATTCTAGCTAGTCTATCTACTATTTCTATGAGTTTTATTTGTCTATTCTAGCTAGTCTATCTACTATTTCTATGAGTCATATGCAAGACGTCATTTTAGAAAAGACGCGCAGTGGCCGATATTATTGTCTATTTCTATTTCTACTCCGTTTAATAAATCTATCTACTCTTGTATGCAAGACCTTTCATTTCATTCATAACATAAATAGTAGATAGACTAGCTAAAATAGACAAATAAAACTCATAGAAATAGTAGATAGACTAGCTAGAATCAAAATATTTTGCACAAGGACTTGCATATGACTCATAGAAATAGTAGATAGACTAGCTAGAATCAAACTTTCACTGCTGAATCTATTAAATCTATTTGAATATCGGCCACCTAGAGGCCTAGAGGAAAATATTTTGGACAAGGCCGCAAGCCTTCACTAGAAACAGTGAAAGTTTGATTCTAGCTAGTCTATCTACTATTTCTATGAGTCTTTGTAGTAAAATATTGTAGTACTATTTCTATGAGTCATATGCAAGAATATAATATCGGTAGAAATAGACAATAATATCGGCCACTGCGCGTCTTTTCTAAAATGACGTCTTGCATATGACTCATAGAAATAGTAGATAGACTAGCTAGAATCAAACTTTCACTGCTGAATCTATTAAAAGTTTTAATAGATTCAAAACTTTTAATTCTTAAAGATTCAAAACTTTTAATAGATTCAGCAGTGAAAGTTTGATAAGTTTCTAAGAATACTTAGAGTAGATAAATAGAAAAGAATAGATAGAGATAATAAGTTTTCTATGAGTCATATGCAATACGTCATTTTAGAATCTATTAAAACTTCTAATAGATTCAGCAGTGAAAGGTTGATTCTAGCTAGTCTATCTACTATTTCTATGAGTCATATGCAAGACGTCATTTTAGAAATCTATTTGAATCTAGAATCAAACTTTCACTGCTGAATATATTAAATCTATTTGAATAACGGCCACCTAGAGGCCTAGAGGAAAATGTCCAGAATCAAAGTTTTATAAAATTTTATTTCTATGAGTTTTATTAAACTTTCTTGTATTCTAATTGATTTTAAAAACTTACTATTGATTCTAGACCAGCTAGAATCAATAGTAGATAGACTAGCTAGAATCAATAAAACTTTTAATAGATTCAGCAGTGAAAGTTTGATTCTAGCTAGTCTATCTACTATTTCTATGAGTCATATGCAAGAATATAATATCGGTAGAAATAGACAATAATATCGGCCACTGCGCGTCTTTTCTAAAATGACGTCTTGCATATGACTCCGTTTAATAAATGACTTTTAAAGTCATTAGAAAAAAAATAAAATTTTTTCAGCTATGAATCTAGTAAGCAAGAGTCATATGCAAGACGTCATTTTAGAAAAGACGCGCAGTGGCCGATATTATTGTCTATTTAATAGACAATAATATCTTATACAATAAAATCAATTAGAATACAAGAAAGTTTGATTCTAGCTAGTCTATCTACTATTTCTTATCAATTTCTACTATTTCTGTTCGTGGATTTGCTTACTAGGTCAGAGATCTACTCATCTAGATCTCTAGATGAGATCTAGTCTATCTACTATTTCTATGAGTCATATGCAAGACGTCATTTTAGAAAAGACGCGCAGTGGCCGATATTATTGTCTATTTCTACGATATTATTGTCTTGCATATGACTCATAGAAATAGTAGATAGACTAGCTAGAATCAAACTTTCACTGCTGAATCTATTAAAAGTTTTATTGAAGTTTTATTAAACGGGGCGGTGTTCGTGGATTTGCTTACTAGGTCAGAGTTATGGACTTGCATATGAGAATATGCGTATGACTCATAGAAATAGAATCAAACTTTCACTGCTGAATCTATTAAAAGTTTTATTGATTCTTGCTAGTCTATCTACTATTGATTCTAGCTGGTCTAGAATCAATAGATTAGAATTCTAGAACCATATGCAAGACGTCACATACGAACTAGTGCTATTCTATTGATTCTATTAGAATCAAACAGAAAGTTTGATTCTAGATTCAAATAAATTTGAATCTATTTATTGAATAGTGAAAACGTCTTTTCTAAAATGACGTCTTGCATATGACTCATAGAAATAGTAGATAGACTAGCTAGAATCAAAATATTTTGCACAAGGACTTGCATATGAGAATATGCGTATGACTCATAGAAATAGAATCAAACTTTCACTGCTGAATCTATTAAAAGTTTTATTGATTCTAGCTAGTCTATCTACTTTTGATTCTAGCTGGTCTAGAATCAATAGTAAGTTTTTAAAATCAATTTGAATACAAGAAAGTTTGACTCTAGCTAGTCTATCTACTATTTCTATGAGTCATATGCAAGACGTCATTTTAGAAAAGACGCGCAGTGGCCGATATTATTGTCTATTTAATAGACAATAATATCTTGTATATCGGAATAGTAGATAGTTTGATTCTAGCTAGTCTATCTACTATTTCTATGAGTTTTATTTGTCTATTCTAGCTAGTCTATCTACTATTTCTATGAGTCATATGCAAGACGTCATTTTAGAAAAGACGCGCAGTGGCCGATATTATTGTCTATTTCTATTTCTACTCCGTTTAATAAATCTATCTACTCTTGTATGCAAGACCTTTCATTTCATTCATAACATAAATAGTAGATAGACTAGATAGAATAGACAAATAAAACTCATAGAAATAGTAGACAGACTAGCTAGAATCAAAATATTTTGCACAAGGACTTGCATATGACTCATAGAAATAGTAGATAGACTAGCTAGAATCAAACTTTCACTGCTGAATCTATTAAATCTATTTGAATATCGGCCACCTAGAGGCCTAGAGGAAAATATTTTGCACAAGGCCGCAAGCCTTCACTAGAAACAGTGAAAGTTTGATTCTAGCTAGTCTATCTACTATTTCTATGAGTCTTTGTAGTAAAATATTGTAGTACTATTTCTATGAGTCATATGCAAGAATATAATATCGGTAGAAATAGACAATAATATCGGCCACTGCGCGTCTTTTCTAAAATGACGTCTTGCATATGACTCATAGAAATAGTAGATAGACTAGCTAGAATCAAACTTTCACTGCTGAATCTATTAAAAGTTTTAATAGATTCAAAACTTTTAATTCTTAAAGATTCAAAACTTTTAATAGATTCAGCAGTGAAAGTTTGATAAGTTTCTAAGAATACTTAGAGTAGATAGATAGAATAGAATAGATAGAGATAATAAGTTTTCTATGAGTCATATGCAAGACGTCATTTTAGAATCTATTAAAACTTTTAATAGATTCAGCAGTGAAAGTTTGATTCTAGCTAGTCTATCTACTATTTCTATGAGTCATATGCAAGACGTCATTTTAGAAATCTATTTGAATCTAGAATCAAACTTTCACTGCTGAATCTATTAAATCTATTTGAATATCGGCCACCTAGAGGCCTAGAGGAAAATGTCCAGAATCAAAGTTTTATAAAATTTTATTTCTATGAGTTTTATTAAACTTTCTTGTATTCTAATTGATTTTAAAAACTTACTATTGATTCTAGACCAGCTAGAATCAATAGTAGATAGACTAGCTAGAATGAATAAAACTTTTAATAGATTCAGCAGTGAAAGTTTGATTCTAGCTAGTCTATCTACTATTTCTATGAGTCATATGCAAGAATATAATATCGGTAGAAATAGACAATAATATCGGCCACTGCGCGTCTTTTCTAAAATGACGTCTTGCATATGACTCCGTTTAATAAATGACTTTTAAAGTCATTAGAAAAAAAAATAAAATTTTTTCAGCTATGAATCTAGTAAGCAAGAGTCATATGCAAGACGTCATTTTAGAAAAGACGCGCAGTGGCCGATATTATTGTCTATTTAATAGACAATAATATCTTATACAATAAAATCAATCAGAATACAAGAAAGTTTGATTCTAGCTAGTCTATCTACTATTTCTTATCAATTTCTACTATTTCTGTTCGTGGATTTGCTTACTAGGTCAGAGATCTACTCATCTAGATCTCTAGATGAGATCTAGTCTATCTACTATTTATATGAGTCATATGCAAGACGTCATTTTAGAAAAGACGCACAGTGGCCGATATTATTGTCTATTTCTACGATATTATTGTCTTGCATATGACTCATAGAAATAGTAGATAGACTAGCTCGAATCAAACTTTCACTGCTGAATCTATTAAAAGTTTTATTGAAGTTTTATTAAACGGGGCGGTGTTCGTGGATTTGCTTACTAGGTCAGAGTTATGGACTTGCATATGAGAATATGCGTATGACTCATAGAAATAGAATCAAAATTTCACTGCTGAATCTATTAAAAGTTTTATTGATTCTTGCTAGTCTATCTACTATTGATTCTAGATGGTCTAGAATCAATAGATTAGAATTCTAGAACCATATGCAAGACGTCACATACGAACTAGTGCTATTCTATTGATTCTATTAGAATCAAACAGAAAGTTTGATTCTAGATTCAAATAGATTTGAATCTATTTATTGAATAGTGAAAAAGTCTTTTCTAAAATGACGTCTTGCATATGACTCATAGAAATAGTAGATAGACTAGCTAGAATCAAAATATTTTGCACAAGGACTTGCATATGAGAATATGCGTATGACTCATAGAAATAGAATCAAACTTTCACTGCTGAATCTATTAAAAGTTTTATTGATTCTAGCTAGTCTATCTACTATTGATTCTAGCTGGTCTAGAATCAATAGTAAGTTTTTAAAATCAATTAGAATACAAGAAAGTTTGATTCTAGCTAGTCTATCTACTATTTCTATGAGTCATATGCAAGACATCATTTTAGAAAAGACGCGCAGTGGCCGATATTATTGTCTATTTAATAGACAATAATATCTTGTATATCGGAATAGTAGATAGTTTGATTCTAGCTAGTCTATCTACTATTTCTATGAGTTTTATTTGTCTATTCTAGCTAGTCTATCTACTATTTCTATGAGTCATATGCAAGACGTCATTTTAGAAAAGACGCGCAGTGGCCGATATTATTGTCTTTTTCTATTTCTACTCCGTTTAATAAATCTATCTACTCTTGTATGCAAGACCTTTCATTTCATTCATAACATAAATAGTAGATAGACTAGCTAGAATAGACAAATAAAACTCATAGAAATAGTAGATAGACTAGCTAGAATCAAAATATTTTGCACAAGGACTTGCATATGACTCATAGAAATAGTAGATAGACTAGCTAGAATCAAACTTTCACTGCTGATTCTATTAAATCTATTTGAATATCGGCCACCTAGAGGCCTAGAGGAAAATATTTTGCACAAGGCCGCAAGCCTTCACTAGAAACAGTGAAAGTTTGATTCTAGCTAGTCTATCTACTATTTCTATGAGTCTTTGTAGTAAAATATTGTAGTACTATTTCTATGAGTCATATGCAAGAATATAATATCGGTAGAAATAGACAATAATATCGGCCACTGCGCGTCTTTTCTAAAATGACGTCTTGCATATGACTCATAGAAATAGTAGATAGACTAGCTAGAATCAAACTTTCACTGCTGAATCTATTAAAAGTTTTAATAGATTCAAAACTTTTAATTCTTAAAGATTCAAAACTTTTAATAGATTCAGCAGTGAAAGTTTGATAAGTTTCTAAGAATACTTAGAGTAGATAGATAGAATAGAATAGATAGAGATAATAAGTTTTCTATGAGTCATATGCAAGACGTCATTTTAGAATCTATTAAAACTTTTAATAGATTCAGCAGTGAAAGTTTGATTCTAGCTAGTCTATCTACTATTTCTATGAGTCATATGCAAGACGTCATTTTAGAAATCTATTTGAATCTAGAATCAAACTTTCACTGCTGAATCTATTAAATCTATTTGAATATCGGCCACCTAGAGGCCTAGAGGAAAATGTCCAGAATCAAAGTTTTATGAAATTTTATTTCTATGAGTTTTATTAAACTTTCTTGTATTTTAATTGATTTTAAAAACTTACTATTGATTCTAGACCAGCTAGAATCAATAGTAGATAGACTAGCTAGAATCAATAAAACTTTTAATAGATTCAGCAGTGAAAGTTTGATTCTAGCTAGTCTATCTACTATTTCTATGAGTCATATGCAAGAATATAATATCGGTAGAAATAGACAATAATATCGGCCACTGCGCGTCTTTTCTAAAATGACGTCTTGCATATGACTCCGTTTAATAAATGACTTTTAAAGTCATTAGAAAAAAAAAATTTCAGCTATGAATCTAGTAAGCAAGAGTCATATGCAAGACGTCATTTTAGAAAAGACGCGCAGTGGCCGATATTATTGTCTATTTAATAGACAATAATATCTTATACAATAAAATCAATTAGAATACAAGAAAGTTTGATTCTAGCTAGTCTATCTACTATTTCTTATCAATTTCTACTATTTCTGTTCGTGGATTTGCTTACTAGGTCAGAGATCTACTCATCTAGATCTCTAGATGAGATCTAGTCTATCTACTATTTCTATGAGTCATATGCAAGACGTCATTTTAGAAAAGACGCGCAGTGGCCGATTTTATTGTCTATTTCTACGATATTATTGTCTTGCATATGACTCATAGAAATAGTAGATAGACTAGCTAGAATCAAACTTTCACTGCTGAATCTATTAAAAGTTTTATTGAAGTTTTATTACACGGGGCGGTGTTCGTGGATTTGCTTACTAGGTCAGAGTTATGGACTTGCATATGAGAATATGCGTATGACTCATAGAAATAGAATCAAACTTTCACTGCTGAATCTATTAAAAGTTTTATTGATTCTTGCTAGTCTATCTACTATTGATTCTAGTTGGTCTAGAATCAATAGATTAGAATTCTAGAACCATATGCAAGACGTCAGATACGAACTAGTGCTATTCTATTGATTCTATTAGAATCAAACAGAAAGTTTGATTCTAGATTCAAATAGATTTGAATCTATTTATTGAATAGTGAAAAAGTCTTTTCTAAAATGACGTCTTGCATATGACTCATAGAAATAGTAGATAGACTAGCTAGAATCAAAATATTTTGCACAAGGACTTGCATATGAGAATATGCGTATGACTCATAGAAATAGAATCAAACTTTCACTGCTGAATCTATTAAAAGTTTTATTGATTCTAGCTAGTCTATCTACTATTGATTCTAGCTGGTCTAGAATCAATAGTAAGTTTTTAAAATCAATTAGAATACAAGAAAGTTTGATTCTAGCTAGTCTATCTACTATTTCTATGAGTCATATGCAAGACGTCATTTTAGAAAAGACGTGCAGTGGCCGATATTATTGTCTATTTAATAGACAATAATATCTTGTATATCGGAATAGTAGATAGTTTGATTCTAGCTAGTCTATCTACTATTTCTATGAGTTTTATTTGTCTATTCTAGCTAGTCTATCTACTATTTCTATGAGTCATATGCAAGACGTCATTTTAGAAAAGACGCGCAGTGGCCGAAATTATTGTCTATTTCTATTTCTACTCCGTTTAATAAATCTATCTACTCTTGTATGCAAGACCTTTCATTTCATTCATAACATAAATAGTAGATAGACTAGCTAGAATAGACAAATAAAACTCATAGAAATAGTAGATAGACTAGCTAGAATCAAAATATTTTGCACAAGGACTTGCATATGACTCATAGAAATAGTAGATAGACTAGCTAGAATCAAACTTTCACTGCTGAATCTATTAAATCTATTTGAATATCGGCCACCTAGAGGCCTAGAGGAAAATATTTTGCACAAGGCCGCAAGCCTTCACTAGAAACAGTGAAAGTTTGATTCTAGCTAGTCTATCTACTATTTCTATGAGTCTTTGTAGTAAAATATTGTAGTACTATTTCTATGAGTCATATGCAAGAATATAATATCGGTAGAAATAGACAATAATATCGGCCACTGCGCGTCTTTTCTAAAATAACGTCTTGCATATGACTCATAGAAATAGTAGATAGACTAGCTAGAATCAAACTTTCACTGCTGAATCTATTAAAAGTTTTAATAGATTCAAAACTTTTAATTCTTAAAGATTCAAAACTTTTAATAGATTCAGCAGTGAAAGTTTGATAAGTTTCTAAGAATACTTAGAGTAGATAGATAGAATAGAATAGATAGAGATAATAAGTTTTCTATGAGTCATATGCAAGACGTCATTTTAGAATCTATTAAAACTTTTAATAGATTCAGCAGTGAAAGTTTGATTCTAGCTAGTCTATCTACTATTTCTATGAGTCATATGCAAGACGTCATTTTAGAAATCTATTTGAATCTAGAATCAAACTTTCACTGCTGAATCTATTAAATCTATTTGAATATCGGCCACCTAGAGGCCTAGAGGAAAATGTCCAGAATCAAAGTTTTATAAAATTTTATTTCTATTAGTTTTATTATACTTTCTTGTATTCTAATTGATTTTAAAAACTTACTATTGATTCTAGACCAGCTAGAATCAATAGTAGATAGACTAGCTAGAATCAATAAAACTTTTAATAGATTCAGCAGTGAAAGTTTGATTCTAGCTAGTCTATCTACTATTTCTATGAGTCATATGCAAGAATATAATATCGGTAGAAATAGACAATAATATCGGCCACTGCGCGTCTTTTCTAAAATGACGTCTTGCATATGACTCCGTTTAATAAATGACTTTTAAAGTCATTAGAAAAAAAAATAAAATTTTTTCAGCTATGAATCTAGTAAGCAAGAGTCATATGCAAGACGTCATTTTAGAAAAGACGCGCAGTGGCCGATATTATTGTCTATTTAATAGACAATAATATCTTATACAATAAAATCAATTAGAATACAAGAAAGTTTGATTCTAGCTAGTCTATCTACTTTTTCTTATCAATTTTTACTATTTCTGTTCGTGGACTTGCTTACTAGGTCAGAGATCTACTCATCTAGATCTCTAGATGAGATCTAGTCTATCTACTATTTCTATGAGTCATATGCAAGACGTTATTTTAGAAAAGACGCGCAGTGGCCGATATTATTGTCTATTTCTACGATATTATTGTCTTGCATATGACTCATAGAAATAGTAGATAGACTAGCTAGAATCAAACTTTCACTGCTGAATCTATTAAAAGTTTTATTGAAGTTTTATTAAACGGGGCGGTGTTCGTGGATTTGCTTACTAGGTCAGAGTTATGGACTTGCATATGAGAATATGCGTATGACTCACAGAAATAGAATCAAACTTTCACTGCTGAATCTATTAAAAGTTTTATTGATTCTTGCTAGTCTATCTACTATTGATTCTAGCTGGTCTAGAATCAATAGATTAGAATTCTAGAACCATATGCAAGACGTTACATACGAACTAGTGCTATTCTATTGATTCTATTAGAATCAAACAGAAAGTTTGATTCTAGATTCAAATAGATTTGAATCTATTTATTGAATAGTGAAAAAGTCTTTTCTAAAATGACGTCTTGCATATGACTCATAGAAATAGTAGATAGACTAGCTAGAATCAAAATATTTTGCACAAGGACTTGCATATGAGAATATGCGTATGACTCATAGAAATAGAATCGAACTTTCACTGCTGAATCTATTAAAAGTTTTATTGATTCTAGCTAGTCTATCCACTATTGATTGTAGCTGGTCTAGAATCAATAGTAAGTTTTTAAAATCAATTAGAATACAAGAAAGTTTGATTCTAGCTAGTCTATCTACTATTTCTATGAGTCATATGCAAGACGTCATTTTAGAAAAGACGCGCAGTGGCCGATATTATTGTCTATTTAATAGACAATAATATCTTGTATATCGGAATAGTAGATAGTTTGATTCTAGCTAGTCTATCTACTATTTCTATGAGTTTTATTTGTCTATTCTAGCTAGTCTAATTACTATTTCTATGAGTCATATGCAAGACGTCATTTTAGAAAAGACGCGCAGTGGCCGATATTATTGTCTATTTCTATTTCTACTCCGTTTAATAAATCTATCTACTCTTGTATGCAAGACCTTTCATTTCATTCATAACATAAATAGTAGATAGACTAGCTAGAATAGACAAATAAAACTCATAGAAATAGTAGATAGACTAGCTAGAATCAAAATATTTTGCACAAGGACTTGCATATGACTCATAGAAATAGTAGATAGACTAGCTAGAATCAAACTTTCACTGCTGAATCTATTAAATCTATTTGAATATCGGCCACCTAGAGGCCTAGAGGAAAATATTTTGCACAAGGCCGCAAGCCTTCACTAGAAACAGTGAAAGTTAGATTCTAGCTAGTCTATCTACTATTTCTATGAGTCTTTGTAGTAAAATATTGTAGTACTATTTCTATGAGTCATATGCAAGAATATAATATCGGTAGAAATAGACAATAATATCGGCCACTGCGCGTCTTTTCTAAATGACGTCTTGCATATGACTCATAGAAATAGTAGATAGACTAGCTAGAATCAAACTTTCACTGCTGAATCTATTAAAAGTTTTAATAGATTCAAAACTTTTAATTCTTAAAGATTCAAAACTTTTAATAGATTCAGCAGTGAAAGTTTGATCAGTTTCTAAGAATACTTAGAGTAGATAGATAGAATAGAATAGATAGAGATAATAAGTTTTCTATGAGTCATATGCAAGACGTCATTTTAGAATCTATTAAAACTTTTAATAGATTCAGCGGTGAAAGTTTGATTCTAGCTAGTCTATCTACTATTTCTATGAGTCATATGCAAGACGTCATTTTAGAAATCTATTTGAATCTAGAATCAAACTTTCACTGCTGAATCTATTAAATCTATTTGAATATCGGCCACCTAGAGGCCTAGAGGAAAATGTCCAGAATCAAAGTTTTATAAAATTTTATTTCTATGAGTTTTATTAAACTTTCTTGTATTCTAATTGATTTTAAAAACTTACTATTGATTCTAGACCAGCTAGAATCAATAGTAGATAGACTAGCTAGAATCAATAAAACTTTTAATAGATTCAGCAGTGAAAGTTTGATTCTAGCTAGTCTATCTACTATTTCTATGAGTCATATGCAAGAATATAATATCGGTAGAAATAGACAATAATATCGGCCACTGCGCGTCTTTTCTAAAATGACGTCTTGCATATGACTCCGTTTAATAAATGACTTTTAAAGTCATTAGAAAAAAAAATAAATTTTTTCAGCTATGAATCTAGTAAGCAAGAGTCATATGCAAGACGTCATTTTAGAAAAGACGCGCAGTGGCCGATATTATTGTCTATTTAATAGACAATAATATCTTATACAATAAAATCAATTAGAATACAAGAAAGTTTGATTCTAGCTAGTCTATCTACTATTTCTTATCAATTTCTACTATTTCTGTTCGTGGATTTGCTTACTAGGTCAGAGATCTACTCATCTAGATCTCTAGATGAGATCTAGTCTATCTACTATTTCTATGAGTCATATGCAAGACGTCATTTTAGAAAAGACGCGCAGTGGCCGATATTATTGTCTATTTATACGATATTATTGTCTTGCATATGACACATAGAAATAGTAGATAGACTACCTAGAATCAAACTTTCACTGCTGAATCTATTAAAAGTTTTATTGAAGTTTTATTAAACGGGGCGGTGTTCGTGGATTTGCTTACTAGGTCAGAGTTATGGACTTGCATATGAGAATATGCGTATGACTCATAGAAATAGAATCAAACTTTCACTGCTGAATCTATTAAAAGTTGTATTGATTCTAGCTAGTTTATCTACTATTGATTCTAGCTGGTCTAGAATCAATAGTAAGTTTTTAAAATCAATTAGAATACAAGAAAGTTTGATTCTAGCTAGTCTATCTACTATTTCTATGAGTCATATGCAAGACGTCATTTTAGAAAAGACGCGCAGTGGCCGATATTATTGTCTATTTAATAGACAATAATATCTTGTATATCGGAATAGTAGATAGTTTGATTCTAGCTAGTCTATCTACTATTTCTATGAGTTTTATTTGTCTATTCTAGCTAGTCTATCTACTATTTCTATTAGTCATATGCAAGACGTCATTTTAGAAAAGACGCGCAGTGGCCGATATTATTGTCTATTTCTATTTCTACTCCGTTTAATAAATCTATCTACTCTTGTATGCAAGACCTTTCATTTCATTCATAACATAAATAGTAGATAGACTAGCTAGAATAGACAAATAAAACTCATAGAAATAGTAGATAGACCAGCTAAAATCAATAGTAGATAGACTAGCTAGAATCAATAAAACTTTTAATAGATTCAGCAGTGAAAGTTTGATTCTAGCTAGTCTATCTACTATTTCTATGAGTCATATGCAAGAATATAATATCGGTAGAAATAGACAATAATATCGGCCACTGCGCGTCTTTTCTAAAATGACGTCTTGCATATGACTCCGTTTAATAAATGACTTTTAAAGTCATTAGAAAAAAAAATTAAATTTTTTCAGCTATGAATCTAGTAAGCAAGAGTCATATGCAAGACGTCATTTTAGAAAAGACGCGCAGTGGCCGATATTATTGTCTATTTAATAGACAATAATATCTTATACAATAAAATCAATTAGAATACAAGAAAGTTTGATTCTAGCTAGTCTATCTACTATTTCTTATCAATTTCTACTATTTCTGTTCGTGGATTTGCTTACTAGGTCAGAGATCTACTCATCTAGATCTCTAGATGAGATCTAGTCTATCTACTATTTCTATGAGTCATATGCAAGACGTCATTTTAGAAAAGACGCGCAGTGGCCGATATTATTGTCTATTTCTACGATATTATTGTCTTGCATATGACTCATAGAAATAGTAGATAGACTAGCTAGAATCAAACTTTCACTGCTGAATCTATTAAATCTATTTGAATATCGGCCACCTAGAGGCCTAGAGGAAAATATTTTGCACAAGGCCGCAAGCCTTCACTAGAAACAGTGAAAGTTTGATTCTAGCTAGTCTATCTACTATTTCTATGAGTCTTTGTAGTAAAATATTGTAGTACTATTTCTATGAGTCATATGCAAGAATATAATATCGGTAGAAATAGACAATAATATCGGCCACTGCGCGTCTTTTCTAAAATGACGTCTTGCATATGACTCATAGAAATAGTAGATAGACTAGCTAGAATCAAACTTTCACTGCTGAATCTATTAAAAGTTTTAATAGATTCAAAACTTTTAATTCTTAAAGATTCAAAACTTTTAATAGATTCAGCAGTGAAAGTTTGATAAGTTTCTAAGAATACTTAGAGTAGATAGATAGAATAGAATAGATAGAGATAATAAGTTTTCTATGAGTCATATGCAAGACGTCATTTTAGAATCTATTAAAACTTTTAATAGATTCAGCAGTGAAAGTTTGATTCTAGCTAGTCTATCTACTATTTCTATGAGTCATATGCAAGACGTCATTTTAGAAATCTATTTGAATCTAGAATCAAACTTTCTCTGCTGAATCTATTAAATCTATTTGAATATCGGCCACCTAGAGCCTAGAGGAAAATGTCCAGAATCAAAGTTTTATAAAATTTTATTTCTATGAGTTTTATTAAACTTTCTTGTATTCTAATTGATTTTAAAAACTTACTATTGATTCTAGACAAGCTAGAATCAATAGTAGATAGACTAGCTAGAATCAATAAAACTTTTAATAGATTCAGCAGTGAAAGTTTGATTCTAGCTAGTCTATCTACTATTTCTATGAGTCATATGCAAGAATATAATATCGGTAGAAATAGACAATAATATAGGCCACTGCGCGTCTTTTCTAAAATGACGTCTTGCATATGACTCATAGAAATAGTAGATAGACTAGCTAGAATCAAACTTTCACTGCTGAATCTATTAAAAGTTTTAATAGATTCAAAACTTTTAATTCTTAAAGATTCAAAACTTTTAATAGATTCAGCAGTGAAAGTTTGATAAGTTTCTAAGAATACGAGTAGATAGATAGAATAGAATAGATAGAGATAATAAGTTTTCTATGAGTCATATGCAAGACGTCATTTTAGAATCTATTAAAACTTTTAATAGATTCAGCAGTGAAAGTTTGATTCTAGCTAGTCTATCTACTATTTCTATGAGTCATATGCAAGACGTCATTTTAGAAATCTATTTGAATCTAGAATCAAACTTTCACTGCTGAATCTATTAAATCTATTTGAATATCGGCCACCTAGAGGCCTAGAGGAAAATGTCCAGAATCAAAGTTTTATAAAATTTTATTTTTATGAGTCTTATTAAACTTTCTTGTATTCTAATTGATTTTAAAAACTTACTATTGATTCTAGACCAGCTAGAATCAATAGTAGATAGACTAGCTAGAATCAATAAAACTTTTAATAGATTCAGCAGTGAAAGTTTTATTCTAGCTAGTCTATCTACTATTTCTATGAGTCATATGCAAGAATATAATATCGGTAGAAATAGACAATAATATCGGCCACTGCGCGTCTTTTCTAAAATGACGTCTTGTATATGACTCCGTTTAATAAATGACTTTTAAAGTCATTAGAAAAAAAAATAAAATTTTTTCAGCTATGAATCTAGTAAGCAAGAGTCATGTGCAAGACGTCATTTTAGAAAAGACGTGCAGTGGCCGATATTATTGTCTATTTAATAGACAATAATATCTTATACAATAAAATCAATTAGAATACAAGAAAGTTTGATTCTAGCTAGTCTATCTACTATTTCTTATCAATTTCTACTATTTCTGTTCGTGGATTTGCTTACTAGGTCAGAGATCTACTCATCTAGATCTCTAGATGAGATCTAGTCTATCTACTATTTCTATGAGTCATATGCAAGACGTCATTTTAGAAAAGACACGCAGTGGCCGATATTATTGTCTATTTCTACGATATTATTGTCTTGAATATGACTCATAGAAATAGTAGATAGACTAGCTAGAATCAAACTTTCACTGCTGAATCTATCAAATTTTTATTGAAGTTTTATTAAACGGGGCGGTGTTCGTGGATTTGCTTACTAGGTCAGAGTTATGGACTTGCATATGAGAATATGCGTATGACTCATAGAAATAGAATCAAACTTTCACTGCTGAATCTATTAAAAGTTTTATTGATTCTTGCTAGTCTATCTACTATTGATTCTAGCTGGTCTAGAATTAATAGATTAGAATTCTAGAACCATATGCAAGACGTCACATACGAACTAGTGCTATTCTATTGATTCTATTAGAATCAAACAGAAAGTTTGATTCTAGATTCAAATAGATTTGAATCTATTTATTGAATAGTGAAAAAGTCTTTTCTAAAATGACGTCTTGCATATGACTCATAGAAATAGTAGATAGACTAGCTAGAATCAAAATATTTTGCACAAGAACTTGCATCTGAGAATATGCGTATGACTCATAGAAATAGAATCAAACTTTCACTGCTGAATCTATTAAAAGTTTTATTGATTCTAGCTAGTCTATCTACTATTGATTCTAGCTGGTCTAGAATCAATAGTAAGTTTTTAAAATCAATTAGAATACAAGAAAGTTTGATTTTAGCTAGTCTATCTACTATTTCTATGAGTCATATGCAAGACGTCATTTTAGAAAAGACGCGCAGTGGCTGATATTATTGTCTATTTAATAGACAATAATATCTTGTATATCGGAATAGTAGATAGTTTGATTCTAGCTAGTCTATCTACTATTTCTATGAGTTTTATTTGTCTATTCTAGCTAGTCTATCTACTATTTCTATGAGTCATATGCAAGACATCATTTTAGAAAAGACGCGCAGTGGCCGATATTATTGTCTATTTCTATTTCTACTCCGTTTAATAAATCTATCTACTCTTGTATGCAAGACCTTTCATTTCATTCATAACATAAATAGTAGATAGACTAGCTAGAATAGACAAATAAAACTCATAGAAATAGTAGATAGACTAGCTAGAATCAAAATATTTTGCACAAGGACTTGCATATGACTCATAGAAATAGTAGATAGACTAGCTAGAATCAA
This sequence comes from Artemia franciscana, assembly GCF_032884065.1. Classification (NCBI taxonomy): domain Eukaryota; kingdom Metazoa; phylum Arthropoda; class Branchiopoda; order Anostraca; family Artemiidae; genus Artemia; species Artemia franciscana. Next base: position 3,399 of record NW_027063173.1, on the reverse strand, counting down.
ACTTTCACTGCTGAATCTATTAAATCTATTTGAATATCGGCCACCTAGAGGCCTAGAGGAAAATATTTTGCACAAGGCCGCAAGCCTTCACTAGAAACAGTGAAAGTTTGATTCTAGCTAGTCTATCTACTATTTCTATGAGTCTTTGTAGTAAAATATTGTAGTACTATTTCTATGAGTCATATGCAAGAATATAATATCGGTAGAAATAGACAATAATATCGGCCACTGATCGTCTTTTCTAAAATGACGTCTTGCATATGACTCATAGAAATAGTAGATAGACTAGCTAGAATCAAACTTTCACTGCTGAATCTATTAAAAGTTTTAATAGATTCAAAACTTTTAATTCTTAAAGATTCAAAACTTTTAATAGATTCAGCAGTGAAAGTTTGATAAGTTTCTAAGAATACTTAGAGTAGATAGATAGAATAGAATAGATAGAGATAATAAGTTTTCTATGAGTCATATGCAAGACGTCATTTTAGAATCTATTAAAACTTTTAATAGATTCAGCAGTGAAAGTTTGATTCTAGCTAGTCTATCTACTATTTCTATGAGTCATATGCAAGACGTCATTTTAGAAATCTATTTGAATCTAGAATCAAACTTTCTCTGCTGAATCTATTAAATCTATTTGAATATCGGCCACCTAGAGGCCTAGAGGAAAATGTCCAAAATCAAAGTTTTATAAAATTTTATTTCTATGAGTTTTATTAAACTTTCTTGTATTCTAATTGATTTTAAAAACTTACTATTGATTCTAGACAAGCTAGAATCAATAGTAGATAGACTAGCTAGAATCAATAAAACTTTTAATAGATTCAGCAGTGAAAGTTTGATTCTAGCTAGTCTATCTACTATTTCTATGAGTCATATGCAAGAATATAATATCGGTAGAAATAGACAATAATATAGGCCACTGCGCGTCTTTTCTAAAATGACGTCTTGCATATGATTCCGTTTAATAAATGACTTTTAAAGTCATTAGAAAAAAAAATAAAAATTTTTCAGCTATGAATCTAGTAAGCAAGAGTCATATGCAAGACGTCATTTTAGAAAAGACGCGCAGTGGCCGATATTATTGTCTATTTAATAGACAATAATATCTTATACAATAAAATCAATTAGAATACAAGAAAGTTTGATTCTAGCTAGTCTATCTACTATTTCTTATCAATTTCTACTATTTCTGTTCGTGGATTTGCTTACTAGGTCAGAGATCTACTCATCTAGATCTCTAGATGAGATCTAGTCTATCTACTATTTCTATGAGTCATATGCAAGACGTCATTTTAGAAAAGACGCGCAGTGGCCGATATTATTGTCTATTTCTACGATATTATTGTCATGCATATGACTCATAGAAATAGTAGATAGACTAGCTAGAATCAAACTTTCACTGCTGAATCTATTAAAAGTTTTATTGAAGTTTTATTAAACGGGGCGGTGTTCGTGGATTTGCTTACTAGGTCAGAGTTATGGACTTGCATATGAGATTATGCGTATGACTCATAGAAATAGAATCAAACTTTCACTGCTGAATCTATTAAAAGTTTTATTGATTCTTGCTAGTCTATCTACTATTGATTCTAGCTGGTCTAGAATCAATAGATTAGAATTCTAGAACCATATGCAAGACGTCACATACGAACTAGTGCTATTCTATTGATTCTATTAGAATCAAACAGAAAGTTTGATTCTAGATTCAAATAGATTTGAATCTATTTATTGAATAGTGAAAAAGTCTTTTCTAAAATGACGTCTTGCATATGACTCATAGAAATAGTAGATAGACTAGCTAGAATCAAAATATTTTGCACAAGGACTTGCATATGAGAATATGCGTATGACTCATAGAATTAGAATCAAACTTTCACTGCTGAATCTATTAAAAGTTTTATTGATTCTAGCTAGTCTATCTACTATTGATTCTAGCTGGTCTAGAATCAATAGTAAGTTTTTAAAATCAATTAGAATACAAGAAAGTTTGATTCTAGCTAGTCCATCTACTATTTCTATGAGTCATATGCAAGACATCATTTTAGAAAAGACGCGCAGTGGCCGATATTATTGTCTATTTAATAGACAATAATATCTTGTATATCGGAATAGTAGATAGTTTGATTCTAGCTAGTCTATCTACTATTTCTATGAGTTTTATTTGTCTATTCTAGCTAGTCTATCTACTATTTCTATGTGTCATATGCAAGACATCATTTTAGAAAAGACGCGCAGTGGCCGATATTATTGTCTATTTCTATTTCTACTCCGTTTAATAAATCTATCTACTCTTGTATGCAAGACCTTTCATTTGATTCATAACATAAATAGTAGATAGACTAGCTAGAATAGACAAATAAAACTCATAGAAATAGTAGATAGACTAGCTAGAATCAAAATATTTTGCACAAGGACTTGCATATGACTCATAGAAATAGTAGATAGACTAGCTAGAATCAAACTTTCACTGCTGAATCTATTAAATCTATTTGAATATCGGCCACCTAGAGGCCTAGAGGAAAATATTTTGCACAAGGCCGCAAGCCTTCACTAGAAACAGTGAAAGTTTGATTCTAGCTAGTCTATCTACTATTTCTATGAGTCTTTGTAGTAAAATATTGTAGTACTATTTCTATGAGTCATATGCAAGAATATAATATCGGTAGAAATAGACAATAATATCGGCCACTGCGCGTCTTTTCTAAAATGACGTCTTGCATATGACTCATAGAAATAGTAGATAGACTAGCTAGAATCAAACTTTCACTGCTGAATCTATTAAAAGTTTTAATTGATTCAAAACTTTTAATTCTTAAAGATTCAAAACTTTTAATAGATTCAGCAGTGAAAGTTTGATAAGTTTCTAAGAATACTTAGAGTAGATAGATAGAATAGAATAGATAGAGATAATAAGTTTTCTATGAGTCATATGCAAGACGTCATTTTAGAATCTATTAAAACTTTTAATAGATTCAGCAGTGAAAGTTTGATTCTAGCTAGTCTATCTACTATTTCTATGAGTCATATGCAAGACGTCATTTTAGAAATCTATTTGAATCTAGAATCAAACTTTCACTGCTGAATCTATTAAATCTATTTGAATATCGGCCACCTAGAGGCCTAGAGGAAAATGTCCAGAATCAAAGTTTTAAAAAATTTTATTTCTATGAGTTTTATTAAACTTTCTTGTATTCTAATTGATTTTAAAAACTTACTATTGATTCTAGACCAGCTAGAATCAATAGTAGATAGACTAGCTAGAATCAATAAAACTTTTAATAGATTCAGCAGTGAAAGTTTGATTCTAGCTAGTTTATCTACTATTTCTATGAGTCATATGCAAGAATATAATATCGGTAGGAATAGACAATAATATCGGCCACTGCGCGTCTTTTC